>NC_081179.1:2496681-2796681 GCF_012432095.1 Onychostoma macrolepis
ACGAATGTTGTGGTTGGCGACCGGCAGCGTTTGAAACAGTAAGCATTTATTGTGTGCATTCACGGCAGACCATGCGTATACACAAACACACACACACACACACACACGTGCAGATGAGATGCACATGGGCTGCAGAGACGCCTGCCCATCTGGAGCGGGTGACTGAGTCTAGACCTTCACACGCTGTCTCCTGTCCACACACATGGTCTGCATTAATCTACTGATGTGCCTCTCCAATCAAACACGCCACCGTTTGAGAGAGAGAAGGTATGATGGAAAAATGCAGACAGATGGATTAAGGAAGCAGTCAGGGTAAATATTCACCATTTAGGCCAAGTGCACACTACTACATTCACTAAACAGTTGCAGCACTTTTTCATGCAGATTAGCCCTATTATAGATTATTGACAAGACAGCACCATTTCCATGAAACAATTAACCATCTGTGGAAAGCAGACCGTAAATGGAATGTTGTTTAAAAGAGGCGATTGTGGACATTTTGTTCTGATAATGGCAGGAGTAATTTATCAAATGATGGAGAAGGACATTATAACAAGGCTATTTTTGCACTGACTCATGGGCATTTTCATTCTTGCAACTTCATGGGTTTCTGCGGTTTGTTGCCAAGGCATAGGTGTATTACATAGGTGTAGAAAATCTTAAATTTATTGTCATGGCATTAAATCTTATATGAAATATCTATAAATATCTACCAATAGTTTGCATGCCAAAATCACTTTTTTGTGCCGTTGTCAATTTATCGTGTATCTCTCAAGTGTGCACACTAGAAATCTTAGCAACAGGCAGGTGGTTACAATTTGGCACTTACATAATGTACCAAAAAGTATTATGGTACTGCCATGCATGGTTCAAAAATAAGGATTTTTTCTTAGTCTGCCAATATTTTCACTGGCCCCACTCCAAAAAAATAGTACATTTTTAATGTTTATATGCCAAAACAGATATTTATTTATTAATTTAATGTCAAGTATCTTTGCAAAGTACTATGTACAGCATGTCTTTTAAACTTGGAAGTGTAGTGTGTACTTGGCTTTACCTGCTGTCCGTAGAGTGAGTACAGCATGGTGAGGTTGCCGGTGTTGGTCAGTGTGAAGATGACGACTTTCCCCGTGTGGTTGAATCGAGGAGCTCCAGCGATGTACAGCTGACCGTGTTGAGCCGAGACGACTGATGACACCATGTACCCTAGAAACAAGTGTCAATTTTATACATTATACGAACAGTAAATATGATAAATATTGCCTACTGGCTTGGAAAAAATACACAATTCAAAAAAGCATTAATACATGTATTTTCTTACTACTTTGGTGCTGGTTAGTTAAGCAGCCTTAAATGTCTTAAAATTAGTCCATGCTACATATGTAGGACCTATGATAGCTTGCGTGGCAACAGATTGAAATTGATGTCTTTATTCATTGAACATGTTTCTTTCCGTACCTAATGATTCCTTCCTTTCAGTCTTGGCGGGTCATTTTTGACAGCAATGCATGCAAAAACCAATGCCGTTTAGTTTCATCGACATCCAGTCTGGTGCAACACATCTTAATTTAGTGCGTTTTAATATGTGCGTGCATAAATGAAACTGGTAAAGAATAGAGTGAACTATTTCTTTTATGTTCTACACAAGAAAGTCAGTCGTTTTTGAACTTGAGGGTGAGTATATATTCATTTTTGTCAGTCATGGAATCAGATCCTCATTTGGTACTAACCAAAAACGTTTCTTACCCAGATATGCTCCATGGTTCTTCAGTTCCTCTGGGAACTCTTTCATGTACGAGGACTTGGGTGGGATGACTTTACCATGACGGGTCTCTTTAAGAACAGCTCCGTTCCAGTCATACGCCCCAACGGCACCAACCAGAATCCCATCCTTTAAGAGAATGGTTTGTATTTTTAGCTGTTTACATTTACTTTTATCATAAACCATTGTGCTTTTATGAAAAGGAAATGCACATGCAGTCATAAGTGGAAGAGAATAAACCACAGAGTGTTGAATCAGAGATCTGGGTTCATGTACCTGCAGTGAGAACTCGGTGAGTGTTATGGGATGATGAGTAATGGCCTGGCAGTGACTTCAGCGGTATAGAGAATGCAAACAGAGAGTTTTGCCAAACCTCTCCTGCACCGATCCTAGAGCTCCTGCCAAAACTCTGCACTGCATTAACATCTGGGACTTTAGTATTCAAATCCATAAGGAACTGCCCATTCCCAACCAATACCACCACTATACGCTTGGTCATACTGTATAGTCCTACTCCAGTTCTGATTCACAGTCAGACTGAATGTCCAGTATTAATGCCCCATGCAAACCTCAACGGCACAATGCTAGAAAGTCGTAAGAGGTTAAGGGAATTGCAAGCAGTTGCTAAAGTGTTGGTTTAATGGGTTTCTACGCAGTTGCATTGTGTTATTTTAGTATAATTTATTTAATATTACAGTATTTATTCATATTCTAAATTAGCTTTAATTTGTAGTAATTTTATGTGCTTTGTCAATTTTATTAATTTGGTTTTTAAATTTGTTTATTTTTACCTTTATTACAGTATTTATTAATATTTTAAACTAGCTTTAATTTTTATATTTTCAATTTGTAGTAATTCTGTTAAGGTTATTTGTCTATTTTATTAGTTTTTAAAATATATATATATTTCTGTTTAGCTTACATTTGTTTTTATTTAAGTTTTAGGTTTAGTCATTTTAGTACTTTCAGTAATTTCAGGTTGTCACCAATGCAGCATTTCTATCTTTAAGATAGAAAGATTCTCTTTTAAGTTTTTCCATCTAATATTGACATTTTATTTTATTTCGGCTTTATTTCAATTTTTTCAGTTTTTTTTTATTTTAAGTTTTAGTTTTTTAACAATAGCAACTCTGTTACAACGAAGTTGTTCTGGGTGTTAGGGAGTTGCTAGGGAGTTGCTATGCAGTTCTGAAGGGGTTTTAACGTTTCTATGCCATTTTGGGTGACTGCTTGGAGTAGTTTTGAGTGTGTTGCTAAGGTGTAGCTATGCACTGTAAAAAAAAAAAAAAAGGTTGAGCGAACTTAAAAAACATTTTTTTTACCAGCTTCAGCAGATTTTTGAGTTTGCTCAACTTATTTTTGTAGGAGAATCTCAAATTTTTGTTGTATGAACTTAAAACGACAAGTTGAGAAAACTAAAAAATCTGCTGAAGCTGGTAAAAAAAGTTTGGTTGCCTTAAAATTTTACAGTGTGTGGTTGCTTACTGGCCCAAATTCAAAAGTGTCACATTTTCCCCTGTTTAAGTAGATTTTTTCACAGTTTTTTAGTCATTTAATAATTTAATTATCCAACATGCATCATACTTCAAATGTAAATTTTATACCCGCCAGGTTTTGAACACATTTTCAACAAGTTGCTAGATATGTCTGAGTTTTCAAGCATATAGCAAACCATGAAAGACTTATGAAGTAATATGAACCACAGAAAACCACTATTTTAAAAATGTATTAGATATTCCCAAAGGGAAACTCTGGCTTGAAAAAGCCAGAAAAGTTCTCTTCTACTGTTTGGACTATAAACTGAACAGCTTCATAGTGACAATTGGCTTAGCAAACACCACTATATACTACACAAACCATACTCTCCAAGAGGAAGACTCAGTCAATTTGCAGTTAAATGCACAGGAGAGATATTTTCCATACAAACGGTGGTCATGTCAGGGATCTGGACCACCCTTTGTGATTAAGCAGACAGAAAAGTCTCCGGCTTTGATATCCTGGATGCATGCGAGCGAGAGCAGCAGTCATCTGTGAGTCTGACTGGAGGCCTAAAACTCGCTGCGTTCACTGCCAAAGTTTTCCTCATGCAATGTCGACGTGGACACTTTGACAGAGTTCCATGGCACATTTGCACAATAAACTCTCTCCAATACACTCTGTGCGTTGTTCCATTCGCTTTTTATTAGCGGGGCTTGCAAAGGCAAACCCCTGAACAAACCCTTAATCCGGAGTATTAAACTTCAGTATGTAACTTTTGTGCTAAAGAAAGAAAGAAATAATGCCTCAAATTGTGTGGATTATTTAGGAAAACACTAGCAACCACCCAGAACACCTAGCAACCATCTAGAAATGGTTTAATGATGCAAAGTCAGAAATAACATCATTTTGACTTTCTGACGAGTAAAAACCATTCATGTCTTAACAAATTGGTAGTGGTTTCAATAGTTAAATGCAGTTCGGTAACTTTTACCATTTAAAATGTGATGTTATTGTGGCTATGCACTCTTTCTTTGCAGGCGCATAAAGAAGATAATTAATGTAGTGACTGAATGTTTTATTGTCATCAACGTGAACATGAACATGGATCCATTTCAGCATTTTGAGCACTAATAACTAATAATTTCTGAGACAGCTTGGAGTAGATTAAAGGTAAAACAAACAAACAAAAAAATTATTTTACTATTACATTGAAATATTTTGATGTATTCCTATAAATAAGTATTTCTTTAAAGGAATTTGGGTGAAAAGAAATGTGCCCGTATATTTAAATGATACAGTTATTTTCAGTGATATACTATTAGAGTTTTCATTAATATTAACTCAATATTTGTGTTTTTTTTTGGGGGGGGGGGGGATTTTAATGCATGCTGAAGTACCACGTTGTGCGCTAATGTCAAACTCTATTGGAATCAATTGTAATTGTATGACACACTAAGCCTTTTGAGTGATCCAAATCAGTCACTTACAAGATTTTATTTCATTTTCGTTTTTGATTCTATTTAGTTTCATCTATTTCACTAATGTAGACATTTGACAGCAATGTTTTGGAACAGAGTGTATGAGTTTTTCTAGGCCTCAAAAGCTTTTGTTTTTCTAGAAACAAAAGCAGTGAAATCTAGCATGCCATGTCCATGTCAGCGGCCCAAGCTAATAAACCAACTTCCAAACGTTTTATTTCCATCTGATTAGGTTTTATTTATTGCAGTCTTGATGGGCGCCGAACTCTTTTCCTTATAAAACAAAACAAAGTCATTCCTTTAAAAATATTTGCAGCCACAAGCAAATAAGACCTTTACAAATACAGTCACATGTACAAGTGTGCACATAAAACACAAGGGCACGTGTGAGAGTGTTTGTGTTGAGGGTTCCTCTCTCTAGGAGCCTAATTCAACAAAACCATATGTGTTCTCTGGACCTCGTTCCCTCGGAGAAGTCAAGAATGGAAAAAAAAAAAAAAAAACTTTCCAAGACGTTATCTCGCATCTCAAATTGCCACTGTCAAGAGCGATTCCTGGAATCCAGCAGTGAAAGTTATGAAAAAAATGTTATTTTTCTTTGGGTAAGTTGTCCTTCATCTAACACAAAAGGAGCCCCAGACCTTCAAACCCCTCTCCTGCATGGGATTACTCAATCCGAGAGGGAAGGCGTGAAAATAGTCTTCCCTCAGAAGACGATCTAAACTGTTTTCATGCCGCTCACAGCATGTGGAAAGGCTTCAAACATAAACAAGCCTTATTTTAATTGAAAGAGCGTAGTTTCATGCTTCTGTCGGGTCCTAAAAGGACGTGCCTATGGTTTGTTTTCCCATGGGCACTGAGCGGTAAACGAATCATTCTTTCAATGACTCTTTATTTTGACTGATTCTGTCGTTTCTGCTCCAGGCTAATGGAAGAGCGTCAAACTCAATCACAGAGTGCAAAGAGCAAAATAACAGCATTTCATGCACCTCGCTGAGAACGTAATATAATTCTCCGCACATTAGCGCTGTTGTCAATATTTATATTTCTTCTGTTTGGAACGGATGGAGACGCACTCACCTCTACGATATGTGAGGAGAATCCAGCTTGAGACATCTGCAGACCAAAGGCCGTACCGTTCTGGTTGGTGCCTGCAGAAAAGTCAAAAATACTAAGAAAACTAGACTGTTGTGGTAACTGGTGCTGTGCAAACATCACTGCAGTGATGCTAATGTGCTAATGCTATGCAGTTGCTAGGGTGTTCTGAATGTTTTTTTTATGTTGCTATGTTGTTGCTAGGGTATTCTGAGTAGTTTTAGATGTTGCTATGTGGTTCTGAGGGGGTTTTAGCACATTCCTATTTGGTTGCTAGTGTTGAGTATTTTTTATATGTTGCTAGTTGCTAGGGTGTTCTGAATGTTTTTATGTTGTTATGTGGTTGCTAAGGGGTTCTGAGTGGTTCTTATGTTGCTATGCAGTTGCTAAGGGGTTCTTATGTTGCTATGTGGTTGCTAAGGTGTTCTGAGTTGTTTTTTTATGTTGCTATGTGGTTGCTAGGGTGTTCTGAGTGGTTCTTATGTTGCTATTCAGTTGCTAAGGGGTTCTTATGTTGTTATGTGGTTACTAAGGTGTTCTAAGTTGTTTTTATGTTGCTATGTGGTAGCTACGGTGTTCTGAGTGGTTCTTATGTTGCTAGGCGGTTGCTACGCTGTTCTGAGTTGTTTTTAATGTTGCTATGTGGTTGCTACAGTGTTCTGAGTGGTTCTTATGTCGCTTGGCGGTTGCTACGGTGTTTGTTTTGAGTGGTTCTTATGTTGCTATGCAGTTTCTAGGGTGTTCCGAGTGGTTCTTATGTTGCTATGTGGTTGCTAGGGTGTTCTGAGTGGTTCTTATGTTGCTATGTGGTTGCTAGGGTGTTCTGAGTGGTTCTTATGTTGCTAGGTGGTTGCTACGCTGTTCTGAGTTGTTTTTATGTTGCTATGTGGTTGCTACGGTGTTCTGAGTGGTTCTTATGTTGCTATGTGGTTGCTACAGTGTTTTGAATGGTTCTTATGTCGCTTGGCGGTTGCTACAGTGTTTGTTTTGAGTGGTTCTTATGTCGCTTGGCGGTTGCTACGGTGTTTGTTTTGAGTGGTTCTTATGTTGCTATGCAGTTTCTAGGGTGTTCCGAGTGGTTCTTATGTTGCTATGTAGTTGCTAGGGTGTTCTGAGTGGTTCTTATGTTGCTATGTGGTTGCTAGGGTTTTCTGAATGTTTTTTTAGCATGTTGCTGTGTGGGATATGGTTTAAATATGAGATTATGATTATGTTTAATATGTATTCATTGAGTTCTACCCTCCAAGCTGAAGATCTTCTCTCCCAGAGCATCAACGATATCCTTGAGGGCAGACTCATCAGTGACACTGAAGAAGTGCTCCTCAGGATCAGTGGCGATGAACTTGATTTCCCTCAGAAAAGCTTCAGGATTGATCCCTCGCCGATTATAGTAGCCAAGAACCTGGAACGGAATTGAAATATCTGAACTATGTTCACCTGTTCGACCTGTGCACCTGTTTGAACACAACTCAAGAATCTGAGTCACATGACCGACGGAGAAGAGTAAACCTGAAGAACACATCTCAGGCATTAACTCACCGCAATACCGTACAAGGTGATATTATCCTTCTCGCTTTCCTCCACGACTTTCCGTAGGTTTGGGCTGTCGTGCGATTCTCCATCAGTGATGACAATCATGACTTTCTTGGCGTCTGGGCGACCTCCGTGTTTGAATGCTTGTGTTCTGTTATAAATACATATACAAAGACATGTACATGTAGAGCTGGGTAGATTTATTACAAATTGTAATCCGTTACTGATTCCAAATTATATAACAAAAATTGAAGTTAGTAACATAATCCATTACATTACGTATTTTAGGTAATATAATCAAACTACTTTTATATTGACCTACTTATTTTTTATATCATTGATTTAAATAGGATAACCTTGTACTATACTGATATAAAAATACAAAAAGAAAGAAAATATTTCTTGTTATTAACAACATGAAGTGCATTAAACGGTTTCCAAAACTGGGGTTTGCGAGTTTAACGAAAAGCTAATAAATAATTCAATCATAAAACTGTAAAATTAAAATAAATAATTGTAAAAAGACAACAGTTAGAATAAAACTCTTACTAAAAAAGATGAAATATTTTATTTGTTAACTTGAATGTCATGTGATGATTAACCAACATCAGAGAACCTTGAACATGCTAATGTTTTACTTAATTATGAATTTATAATTTAAAATCTCAGGGGACATCAAGTAAATATATTAGGTGAAAGAGGTTCGGCTGACAAAAAAAAAGGTTGGCAGTAAGAAATAACATTAATGTGCAATGTGTATGAAGGATGGAAGCCTTCCAAAGAGTGTTTTAAAATGTAATATAATCTAATTACAAGTACTTAATTTATGGAATCTGATTATGTAATCCAGATTACATAATCAGTTACTACCCAGCAATGTGAACATGTACATTTTGTTGAAAGTGAAAAAGTGAAAACAAGTGAATCACACATTGTTTCAGCTCTGTTTTTACTCCAGTTGAGTTTCAATTCAATGAGATGCAATTTTTAAAAGAATTTGTCGGTTTAACATAATTTGTGTATTTTATGAGTTTATCCAAAATTAATCTCCATTTTAGTGTGATTTATGCAATTGCAAAACATCTTGACTCCAATTGCAATTTGAGTTGAATGAAAGCTTATTTCTGCCGGAATACAAACATATAATAAAGACAATTGTGAGTTTATGTCTCACAATTCTGACTTTCTTTCTCAGAATTAAGACTTTACATCTGGCAATTTGGACTTTTTTTCTCAGAAAGAAGTTATCAGAATGTGCTCAGGTGAGGTGACTAAACATTTTGGGGGAGAAACAGAATTGCGTGTTGTAGAGTAAGAATTTGAAAAAATGTCAGAAGTGTGAGATAAAAAGTCACAAGTGCCATTTCTTTTTAATTTTTTTTATTCTGTAGCTAGAAAAAGTCAGAATTGCGAAATGTAAACTGAAGTTTAGTCTAGATGTAAATTGCGGTTTCACTTTATTTTGATGGTCCCTTTAACACATTCTGTTGACTATAAGTTACGTTGCACCTACATACAGTATATACTAACTCTCATTAGAGTGTTAGTACAGTATAAGTAGATTGGTAGGGTTAGGGTTAAAATAAGTTGACAAGTTACTTATAGTCAGTACACTGTAAAAAATTATTGTAATTTTAACTGTAGAATTTTGTAAAAACGCTACAGAAAAAAACTGTTAATAGGTTAACAATAAGTTATATTATACTATATACAGGGAAAAACTGTAAAAGATCTAACCAGACATTTCATGTAATTTTACAGTAAAATGCTGTTAATTGCACAGTTTTTAGAAGCAAAAACAACAAATCAATGTAAAATTTACAGTCAAAAACTGTAAACCGATATTCCCAGAATTCCCTGCGTGACACTCCACATTTGAAAGTATTTTGTTTAGATAATCATGTTTTTTTTTTTTTTTTATAGTGTTTGTTATCAGTTATGTACATTTGGGCTTTATGTTACATCTTCTGTTGTTTAATGAAAGTTTATTGCATTATTTAAGTATCATGTGTGTTACCGTGATGGTGTTTGGTGTTTGCATGAATGACTTCTTGACTTCTTTGCACCTTCTGTATATTAGTATATACTTCTGCTTGTGGTGAAGCTACTTGTGATGAGCTTTGATTCTTCATGTGGCTTTCTCTTTTACCACCTGCATTATTATGGTGGTTGTCAGTGTGTTAAAAGTAAAGCAGTATGCGTTGTTGAATTTATTGGTTTACATTCAAATTTTCTTTTTTGTAAATTACAGTTTTATACTGTAAAATATACCGTTTTTGGACGTAAATGTGTCTGCAGTTTTTCTGGCCAAAAACCACAGCTGCCAAAATGATTTTGTAAAAACTACAGAATTTTTTTTACAGTGTAGATTATCTGTTTGGGAGACTATCACTGTTAAGATATTAATCAGATGGACTACTAATACTCTACTGAAAGTTTGTTGACACGTAAGTGCAAAGTTAATGTTCAAAAGGGACCATCGAAATAAAGTGTCACCAAATTCGCAATTGAGAGTTTATATCTTACAATTGTGGGATATGAACTTGCAATTCTGAGAAAAAAAAACAACAACTTATGAGATAAAGTCGCTTTTATATATATATATATATATATATATATATACTGTATGTATAAATTTTTATTCCATAGCGTAAATAAGCTTCCATATATTCCATTGTAAATAATGATGCATAGTTAGTGAAAGTTAGTGAATAGCAGACAAACACAAACACGCCACTGTACCGAGCCTCGCTGATCGCGAGAGCCGTGCGTGTTTCCTCGCCGCCTCGCTGGTCGATATTCTTAGCTGCCGCTACAACCTCTTCAACCGTACGGAAATCATCCAGCCGAAACTCGTTCACCACTCTCGCACCATACTGGACCACCCCAACCTGGACAACAAGACACAACACCTGGTGAGATAACTCATATTCTTGTTAAATTCTGTTGTTCAACTGTAATGCATCAAACCAAAAAAAAAAATAATTGCTAGAAAATATTCAAAATATATCTATGTATTTCTACAATGCAACATGGCAGGGTGTTCTGAGTGATTTTAATTAATATTCTATTAATAATTCTGTATGATCAGATTAGTTTACACTGTTTGACGAGTTCCTGAGCCTCAGGAGTACAGTGGTGTATTGTATAATCCAAACAGTGCATAAATCAAAGTCAGAACAGTCCAAAACTGATTTTCCAGGTCGTAATTCAGACGCACCTGGATCTGTCCTGGACCGACGTAAAACTTCTGTAGCACATTAATCAGGAAATCTTGAACCTCATACCAGGGGTAGATGGAGTTGGATCCATCTAACACAATCACTATGTCCATGTAGGTCTCGCATCCTGTGGAGAAACTGCTGCTGTCAATATGCATGTGATCTGCAATCCTTAATGAGAAGAAGCTTCATCAGTGAAGAGTTTGGCTTTACTTTGAAAGGCTGGAGCGATGCTGTGTGTGAAGTCGAAGCTGCTGTTGACTCTTGAACAGATGCCTGTGCTGTAGTAGGAACTTCCACACTCGTATGACCACAGCGGCCCACATGCCTAAAACACAGTCAGCATGAAACGGAATTCATGAGCCATTTTACTTCCGCATTTTTATGAAAAATAATGTTTTTTTTGTTTGTTTTTTTGGCATTAAGCATATTACCACAAAGCTGTTGTCTTTTGGGTTGGAGGTGAGAGTCATTCCCAACCTCATTTTCTCTTTGCGTTCAAACACGTTGTTCAGGGATACCTTTTCTTAAAAACAGCCGAACGGAGAGCAAAATTACAAAATGTTTTGTTTCATTACACCTTTTTTAAGCTTAAGTCTTTCCCTGCCATTGACAGAATTTTTCAGCTTTCCATACTTTCAGTGATATACGGTAGGAGGTGCTATTACACATCTTCTGAAAGAGTGCAGTCAAACGATTAATCGCGATTAATCGCATCCAAAATAAAAGTTTTTGTTTATGTAATATATGTGTGTGTACTGTGTATATTTATTACATATATATAAATACACACACATACAGAATATATTTAGAAAATATTTACATGTATATATTTATATTTGTATAATTTATATTATATAGAAATATATTTAATATAGAAATATATTTAATATAGAAATATAAAATTTTTCTTAAATATATGCATGCATGTGTGTCTATATATACACATGATAAATATACACAGTACACACACATATATTATGTAAACAAAAACTTTTATTTTGGATGCGATTAATCGCGATTAATCGTTTGACTGCACTATACTGAATCTCTGGATCAAAACATATGGAAGAAGAAGCAGAAACAATTTATTGCGTATGAAAGCAGATGCATATGTAAAATAATGTGATCGTCAAACATTAAACAGCATGCAAATTAAAACTGCCTAATGTTACCAAATGAAATGTCAATCCAGGAAGTGGTTTAGGACTGAAGATTTGGGAGTGTTGATGGAAATTATATTTTTTTATTTATCTATTATTTTTATTCAATTTTTTTATCATCATTCTGAAACTGATCCAGATGCACTTTTTGACAAAACGTGATTTTTGTTCAAAATGTTTGCTTTTTTTAATGAAACTTATCCACATTCAACTGTTTGTAAAAAAGAATGCATGAAGCTAGAATAAAACAGTTTGAAAGCAGAGGCTCTGTTCTTTATTTTGGCATATTGCATGTTCAGATATTCCTAAAAAATATTCTGGGGGCCATGACATTTTTGTGAAAATGATTAAAAATGCTGGCAGTGGCTGGCAACTTTTTTTTTTTTAATGCTGGCAAGGAAAGAGTTAATATTGAGGCGTCAGACAGGTGATATGATACCTAAATGCAGTCGTGTGCAGTTTGTGCGGGGTTTGCCGTTTAGTGGACATCTGTAGACGTCACCTGTCTGGTGTTCACCGCTGCTCTCAAAGGGAGCTCCGACCAGGAGCCTGAAATACAAGAATATTAATCCTCAAATACTTATACAACATGCATTATTTGATCAGGGTTAATTGTTTGATGTAAACTTCCATTATGCATCATGCTTTATTAAAATCTAGTTTGGCATATTTGGTTTTTCTACTGCACAATTACAGCTTTAATTGTTTTTTTTATTTAAGAAAAATATTGGGAATAAATTGGTGAACAGTAGCAGATGACTCCAAACAGCCATTTTATGAGAAACACAAACGGGATCACAAGTTCAACATTCCAGCTGCGTTCCAGAGCTCCAGTCGAAGTCATTCACTCCCTGATAGGAGGAAAACGCAACACGAGCCCAGCAGCAGGGAACTGCTAAGCAGGTTTTTCCAGCTTCTGAGGTACATCTGAGACGGAGCCAATACCAGAAACCAACAGCAAACTCGGTAATGCTGTTCACATTAAGATCAAGACGTTTAGAACTGCGACGACAAACCGCATCCCAGAGTTTGGCCTGTGAAATCCATCCATGGCAATGTTTACATTCCTCCACTGCCACTGCGACCTACAGCCGTGTGTTTTGAATCACAGAAATGTCAATTTGTGCTCTTGTCATGTTGTCAAAATGGAAATAAACAGCATAAACCAGTCTAAGGTGGTTTGTTGGTCTTAACTGGCCGATAAAGTGGTTTTCAGTCAGGATGGTATAGTTTGATGGTTTTACCTACAATCTTGAATCAAAAACATTGCTGTCAGTCAATTTGTGCTCATATTGTCAGTACGAAAAAAAAATAAAAACCCGGAATAAACCAGTCTAAAGTGGTTTGGTGGTTTTAACTGGACATCAGGGTGGTTTTCACTAGTTAGGATGGTCTAGTTTGATGGTTTTATAGAGGTTTTGGGCACTTTCACTGTTAAAAATTAATTTAGTGTGTTTCTTGCCGTTTCTTTGTAATTGTTTGTGAAATTTACTAGCAAATTTTGAGTGAAAATTACCGGTTTCTTTTTTTGTTTGTTTTTTTGTTTTTGTTTTTTTTTCTCAGTGTATCATAGTAGAATTTGTTTTTGCTTTAAGTCACATGACAGATTGCATTTGTTTTCGTGATGTGCAGCCCTCTTAGTTCCCACAATGCACCACTTTCTGAACGTCAGTCATTATTGGAATGTACTGTTACTCTTTGGCACCCGTAGTGAAGGTTTAGTCTATCCTGAGGCAAAGTTATTTGAGGAACGTCAAACGTTTTTCCAAGCCATCCGATGCTAATGCACCATGCCAGGGCTTTTAGAATAAATTGAAGCTCAACATCTTAAAGGATGACAGACCATTTGAATAGTCTCTTTCTCACCCTATTCAACCTAGGCCCGGTTTCACAGACGGGGCTTAGCTTAAGCCAGGACTAGGCCTTAGTTAAATTAACCCAGATAGCACACACATGTCTGCAAGATTATCTGTTAAAGATCTCTTGATCTGGAAAGCATCTGCTGTGTACAAACATCTGACATACGTCTGTAAGATATCAGTTTTACATACATTCTAAATCATAAACATCTTAAAGACATCTAATAGACGTCTATTTGACATCTAAAAGGAAACGTCCCATAGATGTATTGTAGATGAGCAAACATACGTCTTGCAGACGAAAAATAGAAGTCTTCGAGATATACGTGTGCTATCAGCAGCTTTTATAAAAATGCCTTAGAATAAAACGTTACAGGTGTCCATCTTGAGACGGAACAATGGCACTGACATATTTTAAGATATGTCAGAGCAAGATATTTTCAGTTGAAACAGCTCAAACAAGCATTTAATCTGGTACTAGCTTAAGCCTTGTCTGTGAAACCGGGGGCTAAAGTATCCCAGCATACTCTTAAATGAATAGTTCAGAATTTGTTTACTAATTTTCTAATCCTGTATGCTATAATTTAGCCTTCTATTTACATTGTGATGGAAGCTAACACATTAATTGCTCTGTGAATCCATCCAGTCATATGTATTTTATTAGGTTGGGAGTTTGTTTGGGTTTTCCACACTGTAATGAAAGAGTAAATTTTATCCTACAATGATATTTTGGGTTAGCAGTAAACTATATGATTGCAAAATGGTGGAGAAACAGTGCAAAGGCTTGTATTCACTCTGACAGATTAGCTTTCAAAGCACTGAATTTTGTGTTGATCTGCTTCTCCCATTTGCTCCTTTTTACATTGTTTATCAATCAGATGCAACAATCATTTTTCAAATATTTATTACAATATATACTGATAAATTTAACGTCCACTTGAATGGTATGAGATGACTGGATGCTTTCAACTGATTTCCTCTTGAACTGTCACCAACTGAATTGCAGCAGTCAAACTATATAAAATATAGTGAATTAAGCTACAAACTCGCTCATAATGCACAATGTTTCCATTTTGAGGCGTGGCTTATCATATCAATGTGTTTCACTAGTTAGCAGTAAACCACACCTGAATATGTTCGTAGAAATGTGTTGAATGTCTTCAACGTGGAAAGCACTTATCTCCGGAATGGAAATATGGATATTTTATTATGTTATTTAAATTAATCTAATAAAGCTAGCGAGCTAAGCCAGTGGTAGTGCTGGCTCGGATTGCGTATTACGAATAATTAGATTCAGATCAAGACAAAGCATGTATCTTTTTTATAGCACAAACACATGAACTTGCAATGCAAATGAGGCTCATTATAGTATGCACCTTGTTCACAAAAGTTTGCACTATTTGCATTTAGATGTATTTATTTTATCCAAAGCAAATTACATTGCATTTACTGGGAATCAAACAGTTTTTTAAAAAACAACTAAAACAATGCAGACAGTGTGTGCAAATGAAGGCTAACAGCATGTTCAATTCATTTTAAGTGAATTTTCCCATGTCCGACTCAAATCTGTTTAGTTCGTTGCTGTCTGAACCGCAAAAACTGTGCGAAATCCATAGTTCTTACAAACCCAATCCAAACCGTATTTGTATGTGGTCTGAAATCTGATTAAAATTGGAATTTTAGAAATGCATTTCAGTCTAAACAGTACAATCAGATTAGTATTAGTTGTAATATCCTGGATATCCAATTTCAGCACAGTGACGGTGCAGACGGTCAGCCCTAAATATTGGATTTCAAAAACTAATCGGAATTGGGTGCAAAGCCACTTCACGTTCTTTCAGGAGTTGAAATAATTGTACTGTGTGTCACTTCTGATAAAAGCATCTGCTGATGACATTAGCTAGAAACCCAGCTGAAATATAGACTGATGTTGTTCTTAATCTTGCATATCGGAACATGTTGACATGTGGATACCAATATCCCTAAAGTACTACACATTCTTCATTTAAGCTCATGAGTTACGTTGAGGAAATGTGTCACTGAAACAGAATCAGCGACTAGTACTTTTTTTAGTGTTTACCATTAATGTCAGCCCATTTTATGACCGTAATGTGATGTATTTTTATATGAAACAGGAGACTCTTTTAAAAAAAAAAAAAAAAAAAAGATTTTCTAACTTGGTATTTTTGTCTTGTTTTCCAGTACAAATATTGCATAAGATGCACATACTTGAAAAGAAAAATTACTTAATATATAAAGTTTGGTTTTCTAAGAAAATAACAAAATGAAGTGTGTTTATGCTTAAAATGGGGTCAGAAAAATAAAATTAATTCAAATTTATTTCTCTGACCCCATTTTTTTGTTTCTTACAAACACAGCTTTTCACTTCTCAAGTTGTTCACTGATGGACTGGAGTGGTGTGGATTATTGTGATGTTTTTATCAGCTGTTTGGACTCATTCTGACGGCCCCCATTCACATCCATTGGTGAGCAAGTGATGCAATGCTACATTTCTACAAATCTGATGAAGAAACAAACTCATCTACATCTTGGATGCCCTGAGAGTGAGTACTTTTTCATCAAATTTCATCAAATTTTTTGGTGAACTATTCATCTATGTAAAAGAGGTGCTTTTTATTTGGTGGAATTTAACAAAGCATCCAGTCACTCCTGCATGTAAACAGGATGCACTCAGACCTTGACTAAATCAACAGGGGGTCATTTTTTGAAAAGTGTGCAAAACTTAACAGAATCATTTTAGATGCATGTGTTTTTAAGAGCTAAAATATTTTATGAAGTAGTGCATGAAGCAAAACAGTCCCTTTGATTTTAAGTGACATTCTGCAGAAATGGAAAAACAGAATTCCTCTCGATTCTGTGCAGTAAATCGCATTCCAGAGGGAAGCGTGCGCCACACGGTTTGTCTTGCGATGGGATGCACAGGAGGGGGTTTGGGAATTACAAGCCACAAAACACATACTTTCCAGAGCTTGCGCTCGCAGACGGGTCGAGACAAGTGCAAATACTTTCCACTTATTTACCTGTGCACATCAAAGGCCCCCAGGTTTCTCAATGCTGGGGGACCACGAGTTCTCCATCAGTGATGACAAACCTCAGGATTAAACAACAGGAAGCTGACGTCTGGATTCGGTGGTTT
The DNA here is from genome assembly GCF_012432095.1 of Onychostoma macrolepis. Classification (NCBI taxonomy): domain Eukaryota; kingdom Metazoa; phylum Chordata; class Actinopteri; order Cypriniformes; family Cyprinidae; genus Onychostoma; species Onychostoma macrolepis. Next base: position 2,513,429 of record NC_081179.1, read on the forward strand.
TGGTGCCGTGGGAGTTTGGTTAATGATGTGTATTCTTTTGTGTACCTGGGCTTTTATGAGTCAAAAACAATACCCTGTGTTTTAAAGGCTGTAAACTGTGAGCATGTAATGTTTAGGGCTAATTGATTAGCTTTAACATAAGTTACGGTAAAGTCTGGCTGGGTTACAGTAATGTCATTACTTGCTTATGACGTCATATTCTGCACGGCAGCAATTATACATGCACCTGGTCCTAAAATGTATGTTTAACATTGTGGTCTACCGAAATCTGATTTAATATTGTAGTGCTGTCAAACGATTAATCGTGATTAATCGCATCCAAAATAAAGGTTTTTGTTTACATAATATATGCATGTATGCTGTTTATATTTATTACGTATATATATATATACACACACATGTATATATTTCAGAAAAATATGTTATGTATATATATATTAAATATATTTATTTATAATATAAATTATATGAATATAAACATAAACATGTAAATGCATGTAAATATTTACAAAATATATACTGTATGTGTGTGTATTTATATATACATAATAAATGTATATATACAGAACACACACATATATTATGCAAACAAAAACTTTGATTAATCGCGATTAATCATTTGACAGCACTTTATGTAAATTAGTATATATAGTTTCTCACATAGAGTCACATAAAGAGTGAAAAACTGAAACATTGCGTTGCTTTCAAAATCCGTCAACTTCGTAGTCAACCAATCATGTGATTTTGGGGCGGGACTTGTCTGTTTGCCTGACCAATAATAAATCGGGTGGAAATATTGGAGAATTAATGCAATCAAATTTTAAATTACACGCTTTTGTGGTGTAGAATAAACATTTTAAATTAAAAATGATTAAGAAATGCTATTGACATGTAGACTGAAAAAAAGTAAATATTTATATAGTGTTTCCTTTTTGGAAAATATGGTTTCTATTGACTAACCTCACTTTGTTTGCAAAAATAGCGCTATAGAATGAGCAGCACCACCACTAATGCATCTGTAAACATTCTTGACTTTCTATGAATTATAATCCTTATAGTTCACTGAAACTGTAAGACTAAGGCCCGGTTTCACAGACAGGGTTCAGGGCTCCTCAAATCTGGACCTCGAGATCCACTTTCCTGCAGAGTTTAGCTGTAACCCTAATCAAACACACCTGAACAGGCTAATCAATGTCTTCAGGATCATTAGAAAATCACAGACAGATGAGTTTGATCAGGGTTGGAGCTAAACTCTGCAGTGGATTGGACCTCCAGGGTAAGATTTGAGGAACCCTGGTTTAGACTAAGCCAGGATTAGGCCATATAGATCAATTAGGACATTCAAGTAATTTTTATAAACGTGCTTAGGAAAAAACATTACTGGTGTGCATCTTGAAACAAAACAAAGGCACTGATATATTTTAAGATCAGTCATTGCAAAAATCTTTCAGTTGAAACAGCTCAGACTAACATTTTAGTCTGGGACTAAACTTAAGCCTGGTCTGTGAAACCGGGAGTATGTGTCCACACTATGACTCACTTGCTACTATGTTGTTGTTGGTTGTCATTGTGAATGGTTTTGTTCATTGCTTGTTTAATTTCCCACGAATTTGTGCAGATGCAACTGAAGTATGTTGCATCGGGAGAACCACAGTTTGATTTACTTCAGTGAGAGCGATACATCTTCCTGCTGGGAGAGTTTCAAGGTCGATTCTGAGACTGTGTGTTAGCCAGCAGACAGCAGAACCATGAGCACGATTGCATTTCACAACAGTATTTCATTGGGAAAAAAAATGATGGATGAAACTATGCAAGGAGAAGATTATTGCTGAAGATCTGCTTTTCTCTAAAATGTCTCGGTTGTTTCTTCAAGGCAGCCATGAGAGAAAGCAAATAAAGAAGTTTCTCCTTAAGGAAAAAGTCAAACTGTGCTTAGATGTGCCAAGATGTGAAAGTCAGAGATCTCTATATGAACTCAAACATTTCTCATCAAATGGTCAGAGCAGCTCCACATTCGTTTTAGAGTTCTGTACTCGTACTGTGTGACAACTCTTGACTCATTTGTGTCTTTTTTTTTTTTTAATTCTTCACACATTTTAGAAGAAACATCTGTAACGATGTTGATTCTTCAGTGAAACATGGCTGCGAACTCCATTACATCTCACGAGGTATGAAAGAGCAACATCAGAGCTGTAAAATGTTCATTTGGGAATGTTTTCTCAGGCATATGAAACTCAAACTGGGAATATAGTTTTCATACAGAGCTGGTTTTCGCTCTGGATGATCTTTACAGATTAGTTTCTGGAGATGCAGTCTTACCATTTCTGCCCGTCTGCCTCGTGTTGTTGAACAGTATATCCAAACTGAGCCTCCTTCGAACCCTTGATGATTTTTGCATGTCTGGTGTCAATATTAAAGCAGGTCCGCCGCCCTGAAATAAACCCAAACAGCTTTTCAATTTAATTCAGTTGGCTGTAAATGGATTATTGTAAATACTTTACCATTTGTAGACTGTTATATGCTTCTATGCAAAACAATTGTTTTTTCATGCATCGGTTTTGAGGTTTTGGGTTATTTTTTTTCCAAGTAAATTGACTTATTTTAGGCTAAGTGTTTAAGTGTTCATTTTATTGGACTTTATTTACTTGTGTATGTAGATTTCAATTACAAATCAGACCTTTTCACTTCAGCAGTACTTACATACACCAAACTTACCAGTTTTTTCCCCCCCATCTACAGTGGTGGCCAAAATTATTAGAACACTAGTATTTTCACCAGCTAAAAAATATATATCTTTTGCTGTAGTGTGTCCGGAGGAAATATCAGTTTACATGTCCAAACATTCATTTTGCCATTAATTGTAATAATCCAGTGAGAGTTTTGTCTGACAACAGGCTGTGCTCCACACAGACATCTGATCTGATCATCATCTGTCTGGAGTGACATGAAGAAAACGCTTCAAGAAACCTACCTTCAAAGCTACCTGAGAAAGTGCACCGAGGGCAAAATCTGCTTTACATGCAAAGGATGGTCACACCAAATGTTGATTTAATTTAGTCAACAGAAGTTAATTGATAAAGAAAATCTATTTATCTCAGGTGAAAACAAGTACACTTCCATAATGTACTTAAAGTGCTCTATTTTTGCGCACTAATTTTGTACTTAATATTCTAAAAATGATCCTTTAGTACTTCTTAAGATAAACGTAAGATCATCTAAGTGTACTCAACTGTGCTATTTTGAGACACCATGAATATGAACTAAAATGCACTTTTAAGATACTATCTCTGTATTTAAAAAAATTTACAGGTGCATCTCAATAAATTAGAATGTCGTGGAAAAGTAATTCAACTCAAATTGAAACTCGTGTATTAAATAAATTCAATGCACACAGACTGAAGTAGTTTAAGTCTTTGGTTCTTTTAATTGTGGTGATTTTGGCTCACATTTAACAAAAACCCACCAATTCACTCTCAACAAATTAGAATATGGTGACGTGCCAATCAGCTGATCAACTCAAAACACCTGCAAAGGTTTCCTGAGCCTTCAAAATGGTCTCTCAGTTTGGTTCACTAGGCTACACAATCATGAGGAAGACTGCTGATCTGACAGATGTCCAGAAGACAATCATTGACACCCTTCACAAGGAGAGTAAGCCACAAACATTCATTGCCAAAGAAGCTGGCTGTTCACAGAGTGCTGTATCCAAGCATGTTAACAAAAAGTTGAGTGGAAGGAAAAAGTGTGGAAGAAAAAGATGCACAACCAACCGAGAGATCCGCAGCCTTATGAGGATTGTCAAGCAAAATCGATTCAAGAATTTGGGTGAACTTCACAAGGAATGGACTGAGGCTGGGGTCGAGGCATCAAGAGCCGCCACACACAGACGTGTCGAGGAATTTGGCTACAGTTGTCGTATTCCTCTTGTTAAGCCACTCCTGAACCACAGACAACGACAGCACCTGGGCTAAGGAGAAGAAGAACTGGACTGTTGCCCAGTGGTCCAAAGTCCTCTTTTCAGATGAGAGCAAGGTTTGTATTTCATTTGGAAACCAAGGTCCTAGAGTCTGGAGGAAGGGTGGAGAAGCTCATAGCCCAAGTTGCTTGAAGTCCAGTGTTAAGTTTCCACAGTCTGTGATGATTTGGGGTGCAATGTCATCTGCTGGTGTTGGTCCATTGTGTTTTTTGAAAACCAACGTCACTGCACCCATTTACCAAGAAATTTTGGAGCACTTCATGCTTCCTTCTGCTGACCAGCTTTTTAAAGATGCTGATTTCATTTTCCAGCAGGATTTGGCACCTGCCCACACTGCCAAAAGCACCAAAAGTTGGTTAAATGACCATGGTGTTGGTGTGCTTGACTGTCCAGCAAACTCACCAGACCTGAATCCCATAGAGAATCTACGGGGTATTGTCAAGAGGAAAATGAGAAACAAGAGACCAAAAAATACAGATGAGCTGAAGGCCACTGTCAAAGAAACCTGGGCTTCCATACCACCTCAGCAGCGCCACAAACTGATCTCCTCCATGCCACGCCGAATTGAGGCAGTAATTAAAGCAAAAGGAGCTCCTACCAAGTATTGAGTACATATACAATAAATGAACATACTTTCCAGAAGGCCAACAATTCACTAAAAATGTTTTTTTTTTTATTGGTCTTATGAAGTATTCTAATTTGTTGGTTTTTTGTTAAATGTGAGCCAAAATCATCACAATTAAAAGAACCAAAGACTTAAACTACTTCAGTCTGTGTGCATTGAATTTATTTAATACACGAGTTTCACAATTTGAGTTGAATTACTGAAATAAATGAACTTTTCCACAACATTCTAATTTATTGAGATGCACCTGTATTTAGTTACCACTTGTAGCACACTTGAACCCACCTTTAGTACACTCAAGTGTGCTACAAGTGGTAACTAAATACATTTTTTAAAGAGATACTATCTTAAAAGTGCATTTTAGTTCATATTCATGGTGTCTTAAAATAGCACAGTTGAGTACACTTAGATGATCTTAAATTTATCTTAAGAAGTACTAAAGGATCATTTTTAGTATAAGTACAAAATTAGTGTGCAAAAATAAATCACTTTAAGTACATTATGGAAGTGTATTTGCATTTTTATTTAAGTGTCTAAAACGGTAGCTTTGCGGGATGGGGTCCTTGAAGTGTCTCGGAGACGTTGCCACAGTTATTATACTAATAATTCTGGCCACCACTGTATATTCTGTAGGATTTTACTGAGGTTTTTTATTTTATTTTCTGAATATATCATTCTTATGGTATATATTTAACATTTTACTTCTAAAAGCATGATAAACATTTTTTTTTTTCTGTCTGTTGACTGTATTTTCTGATATACAGTGAGGAAAATAAGTATTTGAACACCCTGCTATTTTGCAAGTTCTCTCACTTAGAAATCATGGAGGGGTCTGAAATTGTCATCGTAGGTGCATGTCCACTGTGAGAGACATAATCTAAAAAAAAAAATCCAGAAATCACAACGTATGATTTTTTAACTATTTATTTGTATGATACAGCTGCAAATAAGTATTTGAACACCTGAGAAAATCAATGTTAATATTTGGTACAGTAGCCTTTGTTTGCAATTACAGAGGTCAAACGTTTCCTGTAGTTTTTCACCAGGTTTGCACACACTGCAGGAGGGATTTTGGCCCACCTCCACACAGATCTTCTCTAGATCAGTCAGGTTTCTGGCCTGTCGCTGAGAAACACGGAGTTTGAGCTCCTCCAAAGATTCTCTATTGGGTTTAGGTCTGAGACTGGCTAGGCCACGCCAGAACCTTGATATACTTCTTACAGAGCCACTCCTTGGTTATCCTGGCTGTGTGCTTCGGGTCATTGTCATGTTGGAAGACCCAGCCTCGACCCATCTTCAATGCTCTAACTGAGGGAAGGAGGTTGTTCCCCAAAATCTCGCAATACATGGCCCCGGTCATCCTCTCCTTAATACAGTGCAGTCGCCCTGTCCCATGTGCAGAAAAACACCCCAAAGCATGATGCTACCACCCCCATGCTTCACAGTAGGGATGGTGTTGTTGGGATGGAACTCATCATTCTTCTTCCTCCAAACACGTTTAGTGGAAAAAGTTCTATTTTGGTCTCATCTGACCACATGACTTTCTCCCATGACTCCTCTGGATCATCCAAATGGTCATTGGCAAACTTAAGTCGGGCCTGGACATGTGCTGGTTTAAGCAGGGGAACCTTCCGTGCCATGCATGATTTCAAACCATGACGCCTTAGTGTATTACCAACAGTAACCTTGGAAACGGTGGTCCCAGCTCTTTTCAGGTCATTGACCAGCTCCTCCCGTGTAGTTCTGGGCTGATTTCTCACCTTTCTTAGGATCATTGAGACCCCACGAGGTGAGATCTTGCATGGAGCCCCAGTCCGAGGGAGATTGACAGTCATGTTTAGCTTCTTCCATTTTCTAATGATTGCTCCAACAGTGGACCTTTTTCACCAAGCTGCTTGGCAATTTCCCGTAGCCCTTTCCAGCCTTGTGGAGGTGTACAATTTTGTCTCTAGTGTCTTTGGACAGCTCTTTGGTCTTGGCCATGTTAGTAGTTGGATTCTTACTGATTGTATGGGGTGGACAGGTGTCTTTATGCAGCTACCGACCTCAAACAGGTGCATCTAATTTAGGATAATAAATGTAGTGGAGGTGGACATTTTAAAGGCAGACTAACAGGTCTTTGAGGGTCAGAATTCTAGCTGATAGACAGGTGTTCAAATACTTATTTGCAGCTGTATCATACAAATAAATAGTTAAAAATCATACATTGTGATTTCTGGATTTTTTTTAGATTATGTCTCTCACAGTGGACATGCACCTACGATGACAATTTCAGACCCCTCCATGATTTCTAAGTGGGAGAACTTGCAAAATAGCAGGGTGTTCAAATACTTATTTTCCTCACTGTATGTAGTGATAAAAAGAGAGATCCAAAATCCCCATAAAAACTTTTACCTCTAAAAGTTCAACAAAATGAAAAAAATAAATGTATCTTGCCTTCTCATGTGAGCACTATTAGTGATGCTTGTCTTAGCAAATGATTTTTGGCATAAATACAGTGAAACTGCAGCACTCACATTAAGAGTCACTGATAAAAGGTCTAAGTGTTACAATACGTCTAAGGAACGCTTATTCTATTCTTGTGCTATTCTAAAGGAGGCACAATTTATCTCACATAGTGCACAAAGATGATAAACAGTCAATGAGACCACATGAAAGAGCAGGAGGGAAAAATTGAAGCTAAACGCCATCGGCAGCACATATCAAAGGGAATTCTGCGTCCTGTGATGGTCTGTTCACTTCCCTCGGCTTCTGGATGGACATTCAGCCTCTGGATTTCATTTAAATGTTTATCGGGAAAGGTCACTTGGATGGGAAGCAAGAATATGGTATCATAGAAGTGATGTCACATCGCCTTTTGAGTTTAATTTCCTGGGAAACGTTTCCCTTGACAGGAAAAAAAGGAAAAAGGGTCAGTCGCATTTCCTCCATATTCTTCTCTTTTCTTCTCTCTCAGCAGGATGAAAAGTCCCAAAAAGAAAGAAGCCCAGGATGAAAAGTCATCACACTTAAAAAGACGCAGTGGCCTGTTGTGAAGCCAACAAAAAATGAAAATATGTTCCTCACATTCACAGTCTCATTGATTGTGGAATGCGTTTTGGAGAGCGTCGTTTTGTCTCTTTATAGACAGGAATGTTCTGGCTTCAATACAAGATATAACGGTAGTATCTGTGGTGTAATGTGCTACCACAGAAAATAATATTCACTTATCCGTCAGATTTGCAAATCACGACTATGGGGTCATGCACTTCGAAGGTTTTGACGTGAAGCTCTTTTTTTAACGCGTGAATGAATTCTTCCAGACAAAAATGGTATTTGAACTCTAAAGCGTAATTTTAGACAACTGATCTAGGCCATTAAAATTCTTGCTATTTGTAGTTCTAGTTGGTCCACTGGCTGTCCGTTAACATTTCCGCTCATTTCAACATGGAAGTGCCAAGAACACACTGAACATTTTTGCTGGTGAGCACTCAGTTCTAGACTGATGTTTTTGAGCCAATCACCTGAGTCGTAAATGTCACGTGACCTAATAATTCTAGAGCCACAGGAAAATGACATTGGCACCACGTGAACACACGTAATCACAAACTAGCGACTATTCTGTGATGTCAAAGCCAGCAGATCATTCAGTGAGGTTGAGTCAATGATTTTTGTGTGAACTATCCCTTTAAGTTGTATTCAGGTATTTGCATGCTACAATACAGGTGCTGGTCATATAATTAGAATATCATCAAAAAGTTGATTTATTTCACTAATTCCATTCAAAAAGTGAAACTTGTATATTATATTCATTCATTACACACAGACTGATATATTTCAAATGTTTATTTCTTTTAATTTTGATGATTAGAGCTTACAGCTCATGAAAGTCAAAGATCAGTATCTCAAAATATTAGAATATTTACATTTGAGTTTGAATAAATGACCATCCCTACAGTATAAATTCTGGGTATCTCTTGTTCTATGAAACCACAATAATGGAGAAGACTGCTGACTTGGCAATGATCCAGAAGACGAACATTGACACCCTCCACAAAGAGGGTAAGTCACAGAGGGTCATTACTGAAAGGTGTGGCTGTTTACAGAGTGCTGTATCAAAGCATATTAAATGCAAAGTTGACTGGAAGGAAGAATTTGGGTAGGAAAAGGTGCACAAGCAACAGGGATGACCGCAAGCTTGAGAATACAGTCAAGCAAAGCCGATTCAAACACTTGTGAGAGCTTCACAAGGAGAGAACTGAAGCTGGAGTCAGTGCATCAAGAGTCACCACGCTCAGACATCTTCAGGAAAAGGGCTACCAAGCCACTTCTGAACCAGAGACAATGTCAGAAGCATCTTAACTGGGCTGTGGAGAAAAAGAACTGGACTGTTGCTCAGTGGTCCAAAGTCCTCTTTTCAGATGAAAGTAAATTTTACATTTCTTTTGGAAATCAAGGTCCCAGAGTCTGAAGGAAGAGTGGAGAGGCACAGAATCCATGTTGCTTGAAGTCCAGTGTGAAGTTTCCACAGTCAGTGATGATTTGGGCTGCCATGTCATCTGCTGGTGTTGGTCCACTGTGTTTTCTGAAGTCCACAGTCAACGCAGCCATCTACCAGGAAATTTTAGAGCACTTCATGCTTCCTTCTGTTGACAAGCTTTATGGAGATGCTGATTTCATTTTCCAGCAGGACTTGGCACCTGCCCACACTGCCAAAGGTACCGAAAGCTGGTTCAATGACCTGTGCTTGATTGGCCAGCAAACTCGCCTGACCTGAACCCCATAGAGAATCTGTCCCAAACAGGACAAGAGGAAGGTGAGTGACACCAGACCCAACAATGCAGATGAGCTGAAGGCCACTATCAGAGCAACCTGGGCTCTCATAACACCTGAGCAGTGCCACAGACTGATCGACTCCATGCCACGCCGCATTGCTGCAGTAATTCAGGCAAAAGGAGCCCCAACTAAGTATTGAGTGCTGTACATGCTCATACTTTTCATTTTCATACTTTTCAGTTGGCCAAGATTTCTAAAAATCCTTTCTTTGTATTGGTCTTAAGTAATATTCTAATATTTTGAGATACTGATTTTTGACTTTCATGAGCTGTAAGCTCTAATCATCAAAATGAAAAGAAATAAACATTTGAAATATATCAGTCTGTGTGTAATGAATGAATATAATATACAAGTTTCACTTTTTGAATGGAATTAGTGAAATAAATCAACTTTTTGATGATATTCTAATTATATGACCAGCACCTGTAGTGTTTATTACTTTTATTTTTTAAATACAAATTTCATTTAAATTTTTAAGTTTTTGTGATTTTTAATGCACTTTATATTTGTTTGTTTTTTTATTTATAATTTTTTTATTTCAGTTTTAGTATTTCAGTTCACCTTCAATTTTTTTTTTTTTTTTTTTTTTAGTTAAGGCAACATTTTGCATTTTCACCTTTTTTTTAATTACATTTTTCATCTAATATTTCTATTTTATTTTATTTCAGCTTTATTTCAGTTAACAAAAAAATATTTTGAGTAGTTTTAGTTTTAGTAGACAGTAGCAACACTGGTTGTATTGAAACCAGACTCCTATCTTGGGGAATATGAGGTAAAGCGGTTGTGAAGTCAGCCAAGATCTGTGGCTAAATTACAGCCAGTTTACAATAGTAATGACTATAGCGAATATTATGAGCTCAGATGCTCTGGATTCTTGAGAAGATCTGGTGACATTAGAGTCATTTTTCATGTGTGATTCATGGTTCACATGTGTTTTAATTCAATTTTAATTTGAAAAAAAAAAAAACTTGCCCCTTTTAGACTTGCACTCAATTCATTTACTAACTGCTCATTTTCTTAAAAAACTAACTAACACTATCTTCTCTATTCTTTTTGTATTCTGTCTATTTGTTTTCTTTTATTTATTATACAATTAACAAAAACAAAAAGGCCTTTAACACTAGCTTGCTCTATTGTCTTTCTATTCTATCTGTTTTCTTTTTATTTATTAGATCATTAAAACCAAAAAAAAAAACTTACTACATATACTGCATTAAGCTAACTGAGACTTGTTATAGCGCTTGCGTATCACTGCTCTTTTGTTGATTTTGATTGCTTCCATTGTCCTCATTTGTAAGTCGCTTTGGATAAAAGCGTCTGCTAAATGACTAAATGAAAATGCAAATTCAAACAGAAGCCCCAGCATTTCTTAGATCATTTATTATTCTGTCTGGATAGGTTGTTGATGTTTTTTTTTAATGCTGGGTTCAGCTTGTTGGGTCATTTTATTGGGTTATTTTTAATATTTTTTTTACCCAGGTGCTGGGTAGTTTTTCTGTAACTAAGTTGCTGAGTTACAGTCAGACTGTGGGCTATCTGAGTCCTCTTCAGGAGAGAGAGGTTCTCAGCGCCGCGGCCAATTTGGTGCACTTTTTATGCCTTTTATGCCTTTTTATGTCTAAAATGTTTGTTTAAATGTATGTAATATTGTAAACTATGCTGTATTCACCCAAATAAATTCAATTTGTCTTGTATTTTGTCCATGTGTTCTTGCATAATAATATATATATTTTAATTACCAGTCCATTTTAAGCCAGCAATACAATAAATTTTAAGCAATAGTTGACTTAAATAAAACAAGTTGGGTTGTTTTTAACCCAGAATTTTTTTTTAGAGTGTACTGTATTAAAATACATATATATTTTGGGTAAAATGCATACTTTTTAATTGCATTGAACCATTTGTATCAATACTTTTTCTGTTATGTAAAAAAATAAAATAAAATAAAATATTCCAATTTAAAATCACTGAATAATTTTCTCAATACGTTTAATTATTTAATAAAATATAATGAAAGTATAACCTATTTTCTCCAGCTTCATCTACCAGATTGTTGCACTGCATAATGAAGGATACCTGCAATGTTGCCTTAAAAATTGACAAAAATTAGATTCTTTGCATCAGGACTGCACTTATGAAGCTTTAAAATGCGTCAGCTTTGGGAAAAGAGCTACTGAAACCAAACTTAAGTTAAAGTTTTAGCAAAACCAGCATGGCTAGACTGGCAGACCTGCTAAAACCAGTTTAGTTAGAGGTTTTTTGTATCTGTGTTACAGAAAATATGTGGATTTATCTCGGCTCCTTCAGACCGGCTCTGGCTTGGATGAGAAATGAATCGACGACCAACACTTCGGGCCAGAAATGAACCAGACATTACACTCACATGGCAAGTGACTGCGTAAGATTCCAGCATGGGAAAGTCGTCACCAAAGGTTTCTGGGAAAGCTCTTAAATTTGAATTATTGAACAGGTGGCACTTCTGACTCATCCAGGTCTCTAGAAATGGCCCAGATCCCTCTTTAAATGTAATTTTCTAGTGTTTTTGCACCTGTTTTATGATCCAGCAGGTGAAAATCCCAAGTCTAATCACTTAATAAAGTAACAGCACACCTATCCTCAAGACTCGACACGACTGTGAAATCCAAGCACATAAGAGGGCATAATTAGGTCAGTATCTCAAAAGTAAATATTGGAAAAAAAACTCTGTCTGAGGAAAAAACAAACTGTGGTTTTGATTAAGCTGAAAGTAGGTTAAAATCTGTCAGATGGATGTTATTTTCTCCTCATTACTCATGATATCATGGTATAAACAGGCCCAGACACTTCCGGTGTCATCAGCCAATCAGATCGCTGATCAACGTGGCGACTTAAACGAAGGGAAACATCTCTGTAAGCATTTAAATTTAATGCATCACAGTGACATTAATAAATATGCTCCTTCCTTCACATGTGTTTTGAACTAAGGATTATGCCACTTGTCATTAACGGGTGGAGAGCAGGAGTTGGGTCCTTTTTCCAAAGCATTCCTCAGAAATATCTTGCCTCAGACGTACTTTTTCCACATTGGGTCTATTGTTTTTAAATGACAGTATTTTAAGAGCTCATGTTACTCAGAGACGCACGTAAACAATGTAATAAATCTGCGCCCTCTGCTGGACGCCACACGCAAACACAGCGCTAAAAGAAAGATGTACGTTGCTGTAAAGTTCCTGCAAATAAATCATGCATTACTGAATGGCTATTTTTTCGGTTTTATTCTTTCTGACTCGCCATGTATGCTAATTAAGAAAATTAAGGAATGTAGCTAAAAAGGTTTGACTTTATTGTTACGAATTGCAAATATTTAAAATGTTAAATGCATTTTTAAAGATTATGAATAGTGTCTTGGAACCCTTTTGGAAGCCACTGCTCTTGGAGATCCATCCAGCTGAAGTTCTGGCAGGTCTAGATTGGATCGATCTGTATTTATGAGCTAAGACTTGAGGTAACCACTTCTCAGCTCATTAAAAAAAATCCCTTACGGCATATAAATATATCTGGGGATTCAGTTCGCCAGAATTGATCTTCTCTGCGTGCATTTATTGTAATCGAACCCATGTATGACATGTGCCCTCCTGTGTAGGTCCATTAGATGAGCAAGTGTGTAAGTGGATCCAGATTGTGTGTTTGATCCAGGAACTAGATCCTGCTCATAAAAGTCCATCTGGATGAAGGTCACATAGTTCCATAGAGTTATCAACCTGACGTTCCCAGAGCGGTAAGAGACCCCGCTAACAAAAATGTGTTCTAAGAACGTTTTGTTAACGTTCCATTTAAGTTTTGGAACGTTTAAGATGTTTTAAAACGTTTTTGCTTGATTATGCAAGCATTATGGAGCGTTACATTGTATCACGTTACAACAATTTGGTGTTACTTTTGAATGTTCTTTGAACGTTCTGAAACAAAAAAAGTAGCATTTAAAAAAAGATTAGACGGACATCCAACTAAAACGTTTCAGGAAAGATGAAAAAAAAAAAAAACGTTCCATGAACAATGTATAAATAATGTTTTTGTGCTGAAGTTTTGAAAACATTATTAAAGACCAATTAACTTTGAAGGAACGGTCTGTTTATGTAAGAATGTTTGTTCATAACTTAGAGAGAACCTTGGCAGAACGTTCTGAGAACGTTCCCTGTTATTTGGGATTCACTTTATTGAACATGATATCAACTCATATGATAAGCCACAAGCAACTTTTGCAAAAAAAAGTATAAATATAAATACAATACAGCACATTTCAGAACTTCAAAGCTTAGAATTTTTGAGTTTCATCATGCTTGTTAAATAAAAATAACCCACTGAATATCTCAAAATAGTATTCTAGCCAGCAGTAAGATCAATAAAGAGCAAATCAAGACTTTTGCCTAAACATCCACAGGTTTCTCCTGAGTAATCTCACATCTGTCTCCTCTAGAGTTTCAGACCTCAAGAATATCTCAGACTGCACCAAGATCTCAATGTAAGCTCATGAAATAATCCGAGCACGTTCACATTCATTTTACAGTGCTCTGTTCTTAACTAGTGACACATTTGCAACTGTTTCTCACGAGGAACCCTGAAAGAAAACCTAGAACCAAAAATCATCTTATTTGAGATTTAATCAGATTTATCTCACTTGTGGAGCCCTCAAAGTCTAAGCGCACTGACAAACATGCTTGCGTAAGCTCACACACCCCCTTTACACTCACACACACTCACCTGGCATCAGAGCTGCGACGCACAGCAGAAAGATGCAAGTGTACTCCATACGTTCATACGTGAATCGGTCAGTGTCTTTGTGTGTATCAGGTCCTCACAGCAAGAGCAGACAGTCGGGTCTGATCGAGTCCTGAACCGCAGCAGAACTACATCTGAGAAGGAGGAGCTGACAGCTGCCTCGAGGAGGAGGAAAACGGGGCGACCGTCCTCAAACACAGAGAGAGAGTTTGGAGCAGGTACCTACCTGACTTCTCCTGTAGTTTCCCACATACTTTACTGCTCTTAAAGCTGCTGTATCTCTCTCTCCAGACGTGTAGCTGTGGAAAATGAAGTTCTGCGGCTCTCTGGACTTCACATCGGTCGGAAAACACAACACACGTTGCAGCCAGAACTTAACGGACTTCAATAGCATGGTGATTTCCACTCCATGCACTCTTTAAAAACCCCAAGAAATCAAAATTGTGGCTGTGTGTTTATTCTCTTGTGGCGTCAAGCTTTAAAACACATACTTTGGGGAGTTTTGAATCTATACACTTCATGCATTAATGCACCACAGGTGAGTAGGGTAAAAAAAAAATCTAATTTTAAGCAAACTTATAATACTTGTAAAAAGAAGAAAAAAGAAATTGCAATTACTTTTTTTAACAAGTTTTTAAAATTTTTCCAGAAAATTTAAGTTTAAATAGTGATGCATAATCGAATTAAATATGCACTCATTTGCTTACATTTCCAGAATATAATATAAAATTCTTGTTTGATTGAGTTAAAAGTTTTTCTGAGGGGATTTTTGATATCTATTTTTATCACTCAATTAATCAGAAAATACTGTCATCAGCCAGAAAAAAAAAAAATAATTCACCATTAATTTTTTATAGATATGAATATTGATATGAATAAAACTGCAAAGTTTGGTGTATGTTAGTGCTACTAAAGTGCAGAAACAAACTGACTTTGAGAAAACTGCCTTTAAAAATATGTATTGTATTTTAAATTTGCAGATGCAAATATAATAAAATAATAAATAATAATAAAATCAAGCAAATTATACATGAACAAACCCCTCTATAAAAACCTTCGGAATATAGATAGGAATAAATCTGTAAATTTCGGTGTAGTGCTGAAGTGGAGAAACAAACTCATTTTGAGAAAACAACTTTTAAAGATATGTATTGTTATTGAAATCTACAGACGCCAGTAGATTAAAGTGCAAAAATACACTTAAAAGTGAGCGGTGCATGGAAAACCAATGCTTTTTTTCCCTGAAAGCGTCTTGCTTCAAGCTAAAACCTTTGAACCAAAACAATGCAATGATTAGTTTGTGGTATGGTTTGTCAAATGTGGGAAACCAAAGTAAACAGATGAATATCCTGGAAGCTGGTGAGGGGGATATAAAACACCGACCGCACCAAAGATGCTGCTGATTAGCCGCTCACCTTCATGCAGTGACTCAGTGCGCTCGAGAGACTCCAGACGTGACAAGGTGTTTGATACGCCAGAATAACAAAGCAGGAGCTGATTAACTGCAGACAAGGTCTTTGCCGTAAGTCTCAGAGGAATTAACTTCCAGTTCACTGGAAAACTGAAGTTCAGCCATCATTTACCCACGCTTGTGTCATTTCAAACTGTATGAGTTTCTTCTGTGGAATACAAAATATGTAGGTGTCAAGGTCCTGAAAGGACATTAAGGCACCATGAAAGTATTCGGGAATCTCCTGAAGTCATCTGATAGTTTAATCTGAGGAACAGACACTAATTTATATCAGAATTCAAGGTTTTTATTGTGTTTGTTTTTTTGTTCTTTTATTATTATTTTTTTTTTTATAGTTACTGTTCTCACCTTTCATTGTTTGGATATTTTGTGTTACACAGAGAAAGAAAAATGATATATATGTGACCCTGGACCACAAAACCAGTCATAAGGGTCAATTTCTCGAAATTGAGATTTATAC
Source organism: Onychostoma macrolepis (assembly GCF_012432095.1). Classification (NCBI taxonomy): domain Eukaryota; kingdom Metazoa; phylum Chordata; class Actinopteri; order Cypriniformes; family Cyprinidae; genus Onychostoma; species Onychostoma macrolepis. The sequence goes on from NC_081179.1 coordinate 2,529,531, forward strand.
ATCATCTGAAAGCTGAATGAATAAGCTTTCCAGTGACGTACAGGACAATATTTGGCTGAGATACAACTATTTGAAAATCTGGAATCTGAGGGTGCAAAAAAAAAATCAAAATATTGAGAAAATCGCCTTTAAAGTTGTCCAAATGAAGTTCTTAGCAATGCATATTACTAATCAGAAATTAAGTTTTGATACATTTATGCTAGGAAATTTACAAAATATCTTCATGGAACATGATCTTTACTTAATATCCTGATGATTTTTGGCATTAGAAAAAAAGAGAGAATTTTTTTCAATGAAAATTGATCATTTTGACCCATACAATGTATTGTTGGCTATTGCTACAAATATACCTGTGCTACTTATGACTGCTTTTGTGCTCCTGGGTCACATATGTTAAATAATTATACTATATTATATATACTCTCTATGTTTTCAATTTGTATCTTATTCTTATTTTTCTGTCATATAAACTTCCATTCAAAAGTTTAAGATTTTTAATGTTTTTAAAGAAGTCTCTTCTGCTTATCAAGGCTGCATTTATTTGATCAAAAATACAGTAAAAACAGTCATATTGTGAAATAATATTAGAGTTTGAGATAACAGTTTTCTATTATAAAATACTTTAAAATGTAATTTATTTCTGTGATCAAAGCTGAATTTTCAGCATCATTACTCCAGTCTTCAGTGTCACATGATCCTTCAGAAATCATTCTAATATACTGATTTATTATGTTTTAATTATATTGTATACTTATTATGCCCCCCCGCCCCCGCACATTTTTAAATATAAGCTAGTTAAAATCATTTAAAAATCTATGATTGCTGTAAGACAACACTGCATAAAACATTACAACTTTGAAAGAAAATATCTTAAATATGATATTTTATCACTTGTTAATACTATAGTAAATAGTAAATACTATAGTGTTTTTGAACCACATTGTAAAAAAAAAAAAAAAAAAAAAGTTGAGCCAACTTAAAATTTTAAGGCAACCAGCTTCAGCAGATTTTTGAGTTTTCTCAGCTTGTCGTTTTAAGTTTATACAACAAAAAATTTGAGAATTTCCCACAAAAATAAGTTGAGCAAACTCAAAAATCTTCTGAAGCTGGTTGCCTTAAAATTTAAGTTGGCTCAACTTTTTTATTTATTTTTTTACAGTGCATACTATAGTAAAGTACTTGAATTCATTTGTTGTGTTAATTCTATTGATGCTGTGGTAATATAACAACTATAGTAATATAAACAAATGACTTTACCCAATACTGTACTAAGTTTTCTACAACTATAGAGTATATTATACTACAATACACTACAGATTACTGTAGTAAAAACTACAGTATAGTATTTATTACAGTTTATCAGTTCACTATAGTTAATACTACAGTATGCTGTAGCATTCATTAACAAAGTGTTGTAAATATTATAATATATACAGTGTAACACACTTTACTATAGTATGGTTCAAAAACACTATAGCATTTACTATAAATTACTATAGTATTTTTCATGTGGGATATATCTTAGTGTTGTTGTCTTGTTTTAAAGATTTTTAGATATTTTAATTAAAAAAAAAAAAAAAAAAAAGACCAGTTAAAAAATGTATTTTTTGCATTTGCCGAAACAAAAAGTGATTAAAAAACTGGAGCACAAATGTGAAAAGAAAAGCTGGAATATGGATTAGCAGAAGTCAGGCCACTGTAAACTTTTAAATATAGACTTAGTGGGTGTGATTCAGCTAATAATGTTCACAGCCAAAAACTGCTGCAATTAAACCTGCATCAAATTAACTCACCCAAACCTCAAAATGAATCAGACGTGCTAAAATAACATCTAGCGGCCACATCAAACAGAAGTGAAGTCAGTCTGAATCATGAGGTCATCTGTGTGTTTATTACAGTAAATCCCGGGACAGGAAGGGCGTCATGGAGCAGATCTACGCAAAGTTTGGCGTGGATTTCGTTCATCCGGGCCAGACGGCATGAAGACCAGACATCAGAGATGCGTTTGCCAGATCAGGTCTGTTTCACGATTAACCCTGGAAATGCATGTGTGCGTGTTTATGAATGTGTGTGCAGGTGTTTGACAGACGTGTGTGTGTGTGTGTGTGTGTGTGTGTGTGTGTGGAATATGGAATCCATTATGAACAGAATGTTCCTGTCCAGGTTAAACATTTTCAAGAAGTTGTGAGTGCAGGCCGTTTCTAGGAGTTTATAGAGGTTTTCAGCCTGTTGCTATGCAGATGCTAGGATAGTCTGAGTGGTTGCTAGGTGTTTTCATTACGCTTGGCATTCTTGTGTCTCCGTTATATTTTGTCTTGTCATTAGTGTTGGGTAAGTTACTCTAAAAAAAGTAATTAATTACTAGTTACTAATTACATCTTCAACAGTGTAATTAGATTACTGTACAAATTACTCTCTCCAAAAAATATTTCATTACTTATTACTAATTACTTTTTCTAAATCCTACACTGTAAAAAGTGATAAGTTGACTTAACTTAAAAAAATTGAGGAAACCCGTTGCCTTAAAATTATTAAGTAAATAATGATTAAAAAAAAAAAGAAAAGTTAAGTGAACTTGACAATTCACTTAACTTATTTTTTTTTTTAATTATCATTTACTGATGCAACGGGTTTCCTCAATTTTTTTTAAGTAAAGTCAATCACTTTTACAGTGTATATCAACCTCGACAAGTTAACGATACAAGGATAGACATGAAACTTAGATCAAGGTCCAGTTCTCAAAATACTCCTAATTAATGCTTATTAATACTTAGTAAAGTAGTTGTAAAGTTTAAGAATTGGGTAGGATTAAGGATTTAGAATAAGGTCTTGCAGAATAAGACATTAATATGTGTTTTTTAAGTAATAATAAACAGCCAGTAATATTCATGCTAAAAACTAACTAGTTAATATTGAGAATTGGACAATAAAGTGTTACCAATATTCTTATTAACTCACTAAAGTATTTAAAGTGAGAAGTAAAAAGCATGCATTTTAAGGATAGACTTTAAATTTTTATGTTAAGTCCACTATTGTTTTATGTATAAATGTTCTACACACAGTATTAAGTTGAATTACATAAGAAGTAACTGTAATTAAATTACAGAAAAAACAAGAGTAATCCCTTATTTTACTTTTTCAAGGGAAAAGTAATTAAATTACAGTAACTAATTACTAAGACTCGTCTTATCATTATAGTTTTTTTTTGTTTGTTTTTTAAATATCAAATGAATGAATCAGTCTGACATGAGCCTAAAACTCATTATGAAATAATTAATACAACTTTAAATGTATTTTATGTTTAAAAATATTATATTTACATTATGAGATTATATTATGAATAAAAATATTATATTTTCATGATGTTTTTGTAATGAATTTATATTGTAGGAGATATATATATATTTTTTTATTGTTTTGTTTTACATTTGTTTATTTATTTATTACTCTTCTCAAACTTAGTCATTAATTTAAAAAATGTTCACTAGCAAAGATGTGTGATTTGCAACTAATGGCAACACTATTTAATTGCACTTTGTGACAACTAGCCCCTTTCTCGTTTACTTTCCAAAAATCTAAAACATTCAATTTTATTCACAAAATAATTCCACTTTTATTCCAGTGGGTGGTGTTTCATCTCACGGTCACATGAGGGCGTCATATCACTTTTGGTTTGTGTCCTGATGACATTTACTCATTTAGCAGAGGCTTTTCTGCAAAGCTTTCATTCAGTTCTTGAATAGATATTGTCAGAAAATCGAGGAAGATGTTATAAACTTTATCAAAACTATGAAAACTATCATTTTGAAGCTGGATAATGAACAGCACGCCGTAAACATCAGGTGAATGCATTTCTAAATGAAGTTTTAATGTTTAAAACACCAAGTTTACTTAAGTACAAATCAATGTTTGGAGTCATTCTTCATAATTCACCCCATATTTAACTCTGCATTTTACATTCGACTGTCATGAAATGAATGAAGTAAAAAAAATCAACATTTTGACTTAGGATGAAGCTTTTTCTGTGAGATGCACCTGTGAACTGAACATGCAGCACATGTTAAAGCTGATTTCAGCACGACAGTCAGACACTGCATGTGTTATATAATCACCAGAGAGAGAGAGAGATGAAGGAGGAGTCGTGTTTCCAGCGTGTGTGTTTGTGTTTGTGTTTGACTCACACACTCAACAGCAGCAGCAGCAGATGTGTGTCATTTACTCTCTCTGTCTTTCTCTTCATTAGTTCAGCAGCAGAAGACCATTCCGTGATTATTTGGAGCTCTAAAAGAGCAGATCTTCATGACCAAAGTTAAGGTAAGAAGCCTGACATGAGAGTAAGAATGAAGATGCTGGATAGAAATGGTCAGGAACTAGTTCAATCTACGGCTGAGAGCAGGATTCCCAGAGAAAATGTAAAGAAAATCATTAAAATATTAAATAAAGTATTTTTAAATATTTTTTTGCACAATTCTTTTATGAATGAAAGGATTATATTATAATCTAATTGTATTTTGAAATTATATTATGAATGAAAAGCTTATCTTATTTTTATAATGAATATATTTTTTAAGTCTCATATTTTAATAGCATGTTTTGTAAAAAGATTATAGTATGTTATGAGATTACAGTATATTATGGATAAAGTTATGTTATGATATTTTTTTCTAAATATGCTAGAAATGCATGTTTTATGTACTGCACAATGAGATTATATTATGACTAAAAAGATTATATTTTATGACCATATTTTATAATGAATATATTTTTTCTAATTGTGCTAGAAATGCATATTTTTTTTATTTACTGCACAATATCACCAATTAAATCCTTATTATTAACAAGTTATGCACAATATTATTAGAAAGATGACCGAAGCTTCAATATTTGACTTTATTTTGTTATATGTAATGCAAAATAATTTTCATCTTGCGTTGTAGAGAAAAACATTTAACCATCAGCATTTTTCTTGTTTTAACCATACAACTCATTTTATTATATTAATGCTAATGGGGTAATTTACTAATGGGGTAAAAAAAAAATAATAATAATGACCTGAATTCAAGTCTAAATGCATCTTGTTTTAAAGAAACTTTACTAGTAAGACAAAAAATACTGATTCATTTTATTTTTTTAGCAAGTATTAAAATGTGAAAACAAACAACTGGGAATGTGAATCCTTTCTCTTTCCTCCAATGCTCTAGTCTCAATTATAACAAGTGAGTTAAATAGCGACGGTTGTGCGTTCTGTGGTCCTCATGTTGTCTTTATATGAAGATATTAATATAATTCACTTCCTTTCTTGAGCAGAGGGTGCGGATGGATTCCCATTGTGTTTGAATCCCCGAAGATTCGGTTCGAGTCGGAGTGTGCGTGTGTTTGAGAGCAAAAGAAGGAAACACACGGGGGCAAAGCAGGAATTGAGCTGAAACAATAGCAAACAATGAAAAGCAACTGACTGAAACACAGGATGAGAGAATCTCACAAGAGTCAGAGTCACTATTAAATGTGTCATTTTTGCATTTCCATGTGATCACATCACACTTTTTAGTGACTGCTAGTCAGGTTAGATTTATGAAGGATTGAGAAACATTCACTCTGTGTTTCTCTTCATCTACTATATAGGGTGCGTGAGGCTGAAGAAGATTATATGTAGCAGATCTTTTTTCTGCAAATCCTCCGACTCATTAAATGGAGTTACACAATCTTGGCCATCCGTGCGAATGCAACGTCACCCGCTTGAGAGAGAGCGGCGCGAGGGAAAATGGGTCATGTTCTCTGTTTGATCGCTGGCGTTAGATCATGTGGGATGTGGCAGCTGTCAAACTCTGCATCCCGTTATAAACCTCAGACGCATTCATTAAACAGAAACCTGCAAGAACTGTTAACCTGAGTGCTCATCATAGGAAATAAATAATCATTTTCTGGGATTAAAACGTGAAAAGTGTGTCACTATAAATAGATTATGTGTGTCATTGGTGCTGCTGGTTTATAGTCTGTGTAAACAGTGATTTCTCGCTGGGTTTGTTTGTAGATGTCGTGGCACTCCATGTACAGAAGCTCCAAGTTCCGGCATGTTTATGGAAATGCGGGAAGCAGGGAACAGTGTTACGAGGGAATTCCCATCACTCACAGCGTTCATGACAACCACTTCTGTGCTGTTAACCCCAAATTCCTCGCCGTGGTCACTGAGAGCGCGGGAGGAGGAGCGTTCCTCGTTATCCCACTTCATAAGGTAGAGTTAACGCCTATCCAATTATTCAACTAAGCATAACCATACATACTAAAATAACCTAGATTAACTAGCTGAACAACTATGCAACTAAAGCATAATAACTATACTGCTCATACTAAAACTAACTAGTTTAACCACACAATCAGTTAAAGTTTAGATGTATTGTGCATATCAAAACTAGTTACACCAACTATTTATCTGAAACAACCATACTGTGCATACTAAAAGAATTTCAACCCTCCAATCAATCAAAACATATTCATACTGTTCATACTAAAATTAACTAGTGTAACAAATCATAATGTGAATAGCAAAACAAACTAGTTTAGCCAACTTGTCAGCTGAAGCATAACCATACTGTGCATATTAAAACTAGTTTAACCAATCAATTTCAGCAAAGTCATAATGTGCATACTAAAACAAACTAGTTTAACCAGTCAATCAAAGTGAAATTATATTGTGCACATGAAAACAGACTAGTTTAACCAGTTATTCAACTGAACCATAACCATACTGTGCATACTAAAATAAACTTGTTTAACTAGTTGAACAGTCATGGAACTAAAGCATAACCATACTGTACAATACATACTCGAACAAACTAGTTTAACTAGATTAACCCACTATGCAAATGAAGCATAACCATACTGTGCATACTAAAACAATCTAGTTTAACCTTTCAATCAATTAAAGTGTAGTTGTATTGTGCATACTAACACAAATTCAACCAATTAACCAATTAATTCTAAAAGTAACTATAGTTTAAACAATCAGTTAAAGTGAGATCATACTGTGCATTTGCAAACAAACAAGTTTAACCAACTATTCAAATTAAACTTAACTGTACTGTGCATATTAAATCTAGTTCAACCATCCAATCAATTAAAATATATTCATACTGTTCATACTAAAGGAAACTAGTGTAACCAATCAAAGTGAAATCATACTGTGAATGGTAAAACAAACTAGTTTAGCCAACTTTTCAACTGAAGCATAACCATTATGTGCATACTAAAATAAACTAGTTTAACCAACTATTCATCTGAAACAGAAAAACACTTGGTGCATACCAAAATTAGTCCCGTTAATAAAACTTAGTCATACTGTACATTTGAAAACAAACTAGTTAAACCAGCTTTCCAAATGACGCATAACTCTACTGTGCATACTGAAACAAACTAGTTTAACCAACTATCCAACTGTATTGTGCATACTAAAACATTTAAACAACCAAAGCATTGTCATACTGTGCATATGAAAACAAACTAGTTTAACCGACTTTCAAACTGAAATATAACTGTACTTTGCATACTAAAACAAACTAGTTTAACCAACCAAAGCATAGTCATACTGCGAATGTGAATACAAACTAGTTAACCAGCTTTCCAATTGAAGCATAACTGTACTAAAACTACTTCAACCAACGCATAGTCATACTGTGCATACAAACTAGTTTACCAATCAGTTAAAGCAGTCATACCATGCATATGAAAACTAACTAGTTAAATCAACTCACCACTTGAAGCATAACTGTACTGTGCATAATAAAACTAGTTTAACCAACCAAAGCATAGTTATACTGTCCACACTAAAACAAACTAGTTTAATCAATTAGTTAACACTTAATCGTATTGTCCATGAAAACAAACTAGTTTAACCAATCAGTTAACCCTTAATCATACTGTCCAGGAAAACAAACTAGTTTTACCAACTATCCAAATGAAGCATAACCATAGTGTGCATACTAAAAAAAAGAGTTGAACCAACTTTTCAACTGAAGCAAAAATGTACTGTGCATAACTAAAACTAGTTTAACCAACCAATCAAGTAAAGTGAAGTTATAATGTGCATACTGAAACAAACTAGTTTCCAAATGAAATAAACTAACTTTCCAACTGAAGCATAACCATACTCTGCATACTAAAACAAACTAGCTTAACCAACTTTTCAACTAAAGCTACAACATACTGTGCAAAATTAAAACTAGTTTAACCAACCAATCAAGGCAAAGTCATACTGTTGAACCAACTATTCAACTGACACATAACCACATTGTGAATACTAAAACAAACTACCGTAGTTTAATCATTCAATTAGTTAAAGTGTAGTTCTAGTCTGCATACTAAACCTAATTTAACTAACCAAGTGAAGTGTAATCATACTGTGTTCACAGTAAAATAAAAACCTAGACTAAAATAAACTAGCTTAAACAACTATACACCTGAAGCATACCTGCGCACAGCAAAAGACTAGTTTAACCAACCAAGTGAAACATAATCATACTGTGCCTACTTAAACTTACCGTGCAACCAATTATAACCATCCTGTAAATACTAAAATGAAGTAATTTGACCAACCAATTGAAGCATAACTATTTTCTACATTCTAAATATAGTTTAAAAATCAGATGATTTAAAGGATAACCATAGTGTGCATACTAAAACAAACTAGTTTAACAAACTAATAATTTAAAGCTTAGTCATACTGTTTAACCCGACAAGTGAAGCCGAATCTTACTGTGCATACTTACTGGGCATACCAACCTAATGCAGCATAACCATACTGTAAATGCTAAAATTAAGTAATTTAACCAACCAACTGGAGCATAATCATTTTGCTCCTACTAGAACAAACTGGTTTAACTATCTGATTAACTATAGAATAACCATTCTGTATATACTGAAACAAACTAGTTTAATCAACCAGTGGGAGCATAACCATTCAGTATATATATGCAGAAGTACTAGTTTATCCATCCATCCAATGAAAGCATATCTGTACTATGCACACTAGAACAAACTGGTGTAAGGTTTTGGTCTCAGTACAATCACAGTAAAGTTGTTTAACCAGTGATCATGTGCAAATGCCATTAGAGACATTAGAAATCCATAAGCGTGTGTTCAGACACGTGTGTTCAGCGTTTGGAGGATGTATTGATATCAGGGTCTCTCTGGGAGCGAGAGATGGAGAAACGTGTGACTGGTACAGACACTCAATAAGCCCTCTGTTAGACTTCTGATACTAGTTAGTTCAGTCCTCAAGTGCACACACTCTACTGAGTCAAAACCACATCAGAAATGTGTTTTAAGAAACTTAAGAGAGCGTAGTGACTCAAATGATTTACTGTTAGCAAATGAATACTAGTTTAGGTAAACTGCTTAGATTTCTGTGGAACCAGAAAGAATATTTTCTAGTGCCACCTTCTGGTAGAAATAAGAACTTAAATATAGAAATAATAATTTAAATAGAAAGAGAGAGAGAGAGAGAGAAATAAAAAGACTATTAAACAAATATTGTAGGGTGACAAAAATACAGTTTAGTTAACACACAGCGGGGCACATATGGGGTAAGTTGTCAGTTGCACAGTATTCTCAAAACAGTTGAGAAGAATACATTATTTGTAAAAATGCAATACCATGCCATCTTCTCCAGCATATGTGTATTAAAATTTGGGTATCACTTTACAATAAGGTTCATTAGTTAACATTAGTTAACAACATTAGTCAACATGAACTAAGAATGAACAATACTTCTACAGCATTTATTAATCTTAGTTAATGTTAATTTCAGCATTTACTAATGCATTATTAAAATCACAAGTTGTGTTTGTTAACATTAGTTAATTCACTGTGAACTAACATGAATAAACAATGAACAACTGTATTTTCATTAACTAACAAAGATGAATAAATAGTGTAATAAATGCATTGTTCATTGTTTGTTCATGTTAGTTAATACATTAACTAATGTTAACAAATTACACCTTATTGTAAAGTGTTACCAAAATGTGTTATTGGCTATTTTAATTTGGCTTTTTTATTGGCTTTTTTCAACCAAATTTAAACCCTTAAAACAATTATGAAACATGAAATACAGCTTGAAATGCATTTAAAAAATGAAAAATATGACATGCAATAAATAAAATAAAAATCAAACCATTGTTTTGATCAAAATAAAATGTAATAATGGAAACACTGATTTCTCACTTTAACTAATGAATAAAGTACATATTTCTATTTAATATTTATTTCAATGTATAAATATTCTGTAATTTATTTTTTTTGTTTTTAGTAACTTTAGTAGTTCAAGCTAAACATATTTTATGTCAGTAAGTTTCCAAGGCAATGTTTGTCATTTGAATTTTTTCTAATGTTTCTAATTTAAATGTTTCATTTTTAATAATTTTGAATAAAATCTATTTTATGTTTTCATTATTTTTAATTACATTTTTAAAATGAATTTATCATTTTATTTTTATCTTTATTTAAATAAATGAAAACTATGTAAATATCTTTGACCTCACGTTAACTAATATATAAAGTTCAACATTTTACAGCATATAAAACCTATGTGACAACTTGCCCCGACCTCACATTAATTAACACCTTTATAAAGTGACTCATGTCTTAATTTATGTCAGTGTTGTGTTATTATGTTCACTTTTTACCTCACCGATAAAAATAACATATGAGATTGGAATTTCAGTTTGGCAGATAAAATTAACTAGATGTTACCAACATGCAGCACCACTGCTAGAGAAAACGTTTGACTGCTGAGATTTAGACAAATTTTCAGTGTGACAACTAGCCCCGGTCTAAATATGAGCTCATTGTCTCTCAGCCGGGGCGAATAGACCCTCATCACCCAAAGGTCTGCGGCCACCAGGGCAGCGTGATGGACATCAAATGGAGTCCGTTCATGGACAACATCATCGCGTCCAGCTCCGAGGACTGTACGGTGAGAATCTAGTCAGTTAACTGTGATGATTATGGCGACGACATTTATGCCAATGCAGCCGTGACCTTTGACCTCCAGGTGAGGATCTGGCAGATTCCTGACGGCGGTCTGAGGAGGAACATGACCGAAGCTCTGATGATCCTGATTGGTCACAGCCGGAGGGCGGGGCTTATCGAGTGGCATCCCACCTGCAGCGGCATCCTGATCAGCGCCGGATACGACTGCAAGGTAACCACGGCAACCAGAACTAACTCTAACTAACCCGCAGTGACCTGAATGACAAACCCATGATGTTACAGATTCTGATCTGGAACCTGGAGGAGGGCGTGGCTGTGAAGATGATTGACAGCCATCCAAACGTCATCCTCTGTATGTCCTTCAACACTGATGGAAGTTTACTGGCCACCAGCTGTAAGGATAAAAAACTGCGCATTATTGATCCACGTTCAGGGAAAGTTCTTCAGGTGAGAGCAGACGTCATATACTGCAAACCATATGTATTTGGAAATCAGTGTTGTTTTTGCATAATTCTTATTTGAATTATAATTTTAAAATAAAGTATATATTTTTGAATTATAATTTTTATAGTTTTATAAATACATATTTGTATTTTAAAATAAATAAATTGTATTTGATATGTTTTATGTTATATTTAGATTATATTTTAACCACAAGTGTTTGTTTAATTAAATATATTATGTTGTAAATAAATTCTATTTTTGAGTTATTCTGATTGGTGTTGAAAATTATATGGACAAAATATAAAAATGCATATTTAATTTCATTTTAAATTTAATTAAATTAAATAATTAAATTATATTTTAATTGTCATTAATCCAATTTGGTATCATGGAATTAAAATGTATCTATATTTTAATTTAAAATAAAACATTATATGATATTTTTATTTTATTATTTATTTATATTTTAGCTACACATTATATTTAACCGTACATGTTTGTTTAATTAAATATATTATGTTGTAAATAAATTATATTTCTGTGTTATTCCAATTTGGTGTCACAGAATTATAATTTTAATTAATTTTGTTTATTATAATTATAAACAAATAAATATATATATTTTAATGTATTTTAAAATAAACAGTCCTAATATATAATGTAGTTACTATATAAACATAAAAATGTATATTATTATAAATTAATAAAATATATATTATATATTATTTATATAAAGTTTTAGTTTATATTTTTATTTTATTTTTAGATTTATATATTAACTACATAATATTTTAACTGAACATGTTTAACTAATTCTATTTTGTCAGAAATAAATGCCGTTTTGTATTATTCTATATATATATATATATATATATATATACATATTTCAATTTTTATAATACAAATAAAAATATACATATATTTTATTTAAATTAATTTTAGTTTATTAGATATTCTGTATTTTATTTTTAGATTAAAATTTTAACTATACATTATATTTATATATGTGTGTATAATTCAATATATTTTGTTGGAAATAAATGTTATCTTTGCATTATTCCAGTTTGGTGTCACTGAATTGTAATTTTTTATATTTGTATATATTTTTTTATGATAAATACAAAAATATCTCTATATTTTAACTAAAGAAATATTCATTTAAAAAATGTATATTTATTTTTACACTTATATTTTAACTGTACATTATATTTTAACTGAGCCTGCTTGTTTAGTTCTGTATAATGTGTTCATCCGAACAGGAAGCAGACTGTAAAAGCACCAGAGTGAACCGCGTGGTGTTTCTGGGTAATCTGAAGCGTGTCCTCACCACGGGCGTCTCCAGGTGGAACACTAGACAGATTGCATTGTGGGATCAGGTAGGGTCTAAACTGTTTAATGCAACTAGGCCGACTAGAATAAGTCAACAAATTCCTTCAGACATTTGTTTAAACACGCAGGAGGACCTGTCCGCTCCCATCACAGAGGAGGAGATCGACGGGCTGTCCGGTGTCCTCTTCCCCTTCTATGATGCTGACACACACATGCTTTATCTGGCCGGGAAGGTGAGCAACTCTCCATTAAGACAATCTGAATTGTGCAGAACTGTGGGTCATCTTACTGTCGAGATCGTCTCACATCCACAGGGAGACGGAAACATCAGGTATTACGAGGTGAGTGCTGAGAAACCCTTCCTGCAGTTCCTGATGGAGTTCAGATCGCCGGCTCCGCAGAAGGGTCTGGGTGAGTTACTGTCACCAAAAACATTAACAAATTACCAGTTAAATTAAATATTCTTGATGCAAAGTTCAATATCAAGGCAAAACATTAAATGCTAATGAACACATTTCATTTATTTTATTTTATAATTTAATTGGTTTAGTATTAAAATATTAGTATAAATATTAATAAATACATTATATGGTGTTTCCCAGTTTTTCAAGCATTGCTTCAGTTATTATTGAGTAAAATAAAATTACAAACATAAATGTAAAACATAAATCATTTTTGAAAATAAAATACATGAATAGTCAAATAAAATAATTGAAGTAAAATATATATAGTATAGTGCTGTCAAACAATTAATCGTGATTAATCGCATCCAAAATAGAAAGTTTTTGTTTACATAATATAAATATATATAAATAAATACACACACATACAGTATATATTTAGAAAATATTTACATTTATATAATTTATAATATATAAAAATATATTTAATATATAAACATATCATGTTTTTCATGTTATACATAATAAATATACACAGTACACACACATATATTATGTAAACAAAAACTTTTATTTTGAATGTGATTAATCGCGATAATCGTTTGATAGCACTTATATAGTATAGTATATATAGTAAAATAAAATATCTTACTTTAATTTTTTGTGTGTGTGTAACTTTGTAAATTAATCTGCTCTCTTGACTGCTCAAGACAAATTTCTCCTTATGGAGACAATAAAGAAAGAAATGAATGAATGTATAATGTAATTAAATTAAATTAAATTATATTGTGTTTTACTTCAGATTTTTTTGTTATTATTCAAGTAAAATAAAATTACATAAAATTTAAAAGAAACAGAGCAATAGAAGTGATTTTGAAAATAAATCGGAAAAAAATTGGAAAATAAAATGTAAAATAAAATACAGAAGTAGCAAAATAAAATTAAAAATGACTGTTATATTACAAATTTTTTGTTTTATTATTTTATATTTGAATTAGTTTATGTAATACTGAAATATTAGAACAATAAATAATAAACTTAATTATACGATAAGGTGTTTCCCAATTATTCAAACATTGCTTCAGGATTTTATTAAGTTATTATTGAAGTAAAATAGTATTACAATAAAATCTATAAGAAATGGAATCAATAAAAACATTTAAAAAAAATTAATATTAAAACATTTAAAAAATAAAAAATAATATAAAATAAAATATAATACCAAATAAATAAATTGAAACTAATAAAAATGACTTCCTTTTTTCTTAAAAAAAATGAAAGAAAAAGGCAAGTTGGCGGTGAATGAGTCTGATCAGATGTTGGTGTGCAGGTGTGATGCCCAAACGCGGCGTGGACGTGAGCGAGTGTGAGATCTTCAGGTTTTATAAGCTGGTGACTCTGAAAGGTCTGGTGGAGCCCATTTCCATGATCGTCCCGCGCAGGGTGAGCAAAACAACGAAATCAGACGCTTCTCTGAGTGAAACAAATCACGTCAAGTGGGTATATTCCAAGCCTTTATGTGAGGAACAGACTGAAGCCACGCCATAATGCACTAAAAAATCAAACCTTCAGTAATGTTTTCAGCTGTTTTGTGTGTATATTATATGTATCCGCTGCAGTCTGAGACGTATCAGGAGGATATTTTCCCGATGACGGCGGGCACAGAATCGGCCCTGTCGGCCGCTGAGTGGCTCAGTGGGATTGACAGAGGTGAAGTCTTTATCTTTATGTATTTTAAAGAATAAATGGATAAATGAACATGATCTCTGGTGGTGGTTGAGGAGAGACCCCCTCATGATTGTAAAGCGCTTTGGGTGTACAGCAATACACAATAAAGCACTATATAAATGCCTCATTCATTCATTCAGTATTCATGATTTGAAATCATTAATGCGTCTGATCTGGACAGATGTGTGTATTGTCATCTGTGTGTGTTTGTACAGGGCCGCTGCTGATTTCTCTTAAAGAAGCGTATAAACGTCCAAATCCAGCGGGTCTCAGAGCATCTAAATGGGACAGACGGACAGTGAAGGGCATCGATCTGCTGGAGAACATTTCACCAAACACAGACAAAGAGGTGTGTGTGTGTGTGTGACTGTTGGAGATTTGTTTCGTGTTTACGAAAGAAGTCTCGCCGAGGCTGCGTTTATTTGATCAAAAATACAGTAAAAACAGCAAAATTGTGAAATATTATTACAGTTTAAAATACATGTTTTCTATTTGAATATATTTTAAAATGTCATTTATTTCTGTGACGCAAAGCTGAATTTTCAGCATCATTCCTCCAGTCTTCAGTGTCACGTGATGCTTCAGAAATCATTCTTATATGCTGATTTGCTGCTACTTTTTTCGTCCATGTGATAAAACCCATTAATATATATTTATTGCCATCTTAATATATATTTTACTGCAATCTGATGATGAAACAGATGAAGCGCATCTACAGCTGTGCCTAATTACAGCAACTGTTTTCACATCTGGTTTCTGTGCTTGGACAACATGTTATTTGAGATTAAAGCTTTTGCTCTGTGCATTTTTCACTAAAGTATTTTTAAATGAACCAAGTAAATAAGCATGTGGGCTTATGCAAAAACTGTATGTGAATGAATGTGTTTTTGTGACTATTTTGGGGTCTTCAGATCAAACCGGTGCTTCAGACATTATAAATCAGGTATTTTTAGCAAAACAAATCCAGCTTTGATGCAGCACACCATCACAAACTTCTGTAGCGTCACACTAGAAATAATATTTAATCTGTTTTGTCTGCTTTTGATTTGATTCTTTGACCAGCTGCTTTGAGTTGAAGTTTGTTGATTTATTCATTTAATATGGGATTTTTACTTTAAATTGCCTATAAGAGGAGAAACATCTGATCCAGAAGACTCCTCTCTATACAATTATTTGATGTCTAGGAGAAAGAAAAGTGAGATATTAAGGAGATTTTTCTGTCTCGTAAGCAGCTCCTGAAGATGGTCTACAAGCAGCAGGATGAAATTAGGAAACTCAAAGATGAACTCGGAAAAAAAGACGAGAGAATCCAACAACTGGAGCTGGAGCTGAAGAACCTGAGAAACACGTGACGAGCAAAACAGAGCTGCTTGTTCGTGTTGTTAAGGTTAAACTGAAAAAAAATAATTGTTTTGTGATTTTATGGAATTGAATAACATTATTATGTAAGATGGATGTACGTTTGTACTGCTGTCACTTGTGGTTTTAAAGGGACAGTTCACCCAAAAATTTAAATTCATGCATTATGTACTCACCCTCATGTTCTTCAACCCATATGCTGATATTTTTCAGTATAATGACAGCTGATGTATTGAATCTTTGCAGTGTTTAAATTCAAAACAGAAGCTTTGACATCCAGGTAACATTTTCCATTGAAGAAAGTAAGTCATACCGGTTTAGGATGACATATTGGTGAGTATTTGGTGAATTTTCATATTTTGGTGAACTCTTTCTTCAAGATGCAGATGTACAAATGAAGTCTTGATGTTTACAAGCCATTATAGTTCAGATGTGCTTCTTCATTTGTAGAGGAAGCGTATGAAGTTCTTCAGGTTGTTTGCCAGCAGATGGAGCCAGAGGAGAAAGCAAACTCATCTCAAAGTCTTAGTCTGCTATATACATGAGATGTTCAAAATCAGTGATTGTGTTCGTTATTTATGCTGGCGTGATGTCCATGTATTTGTAAGTAGGACATGACATGTTTACTCTACAAATAAAATATTGCTCAACCACTGTGAAGCTGTTTTATGTTCCACCAATCTTTTTCCACCATGAAAACAAAACGAATTAAATACTAAATCAAGTAGCCGCTAATCAGAATAACTAGCATTAGTAAACCAAATTGCTTCAGTAGCCTACAAACAGTGACACATTCATTATTCCTCCAAATGAGTTCGGGAGCATTTGTGCAGCAGTTGTGGATATTATAAGGTTTTAAACTTTTTAAAATGATCTGTGTAGGTGTAAAAGGCCTAATCATAATAAGCAATGCCCGACTTTGGAAACTCTCCTTAAATACAAACAACAGATTAATCAGTTAATCCAAATTTCAAAAAAGCGTACAGATGTATTCACAATAGAAGTCAGACATTGAAGTTAATTGCTGTTTCTGACTTGTTTTTCAAATGTCAATTTTTTTCTCATCTAATCTCATTTTGTAAATTACCTTTCTTTCTGTTTTAAAGATATTTTCTTTGGATTCTTTCACTACTCCAAAGAGAATATAGTAAAATAACTTAGGCCTATTTAATTTGTGTTTCTTGTGAGCTAAATTTCAATTTCATTTAATTTCATACTTAAACAAAAATCTGTCTCTAAACTTCGCTTTTCTTTACTCAAAGTATATGGATACTCCAAAGCTTTGTTAATCATAAATCAGAGAAAATTGCATCACTGTAAAAAATGACTGTGATTTTAACGGTAAAAAACTGTGAAAATGCTACAGTAAAAATCTGTTAAATGGTTAACTGTAAGTTCCTGTAAAATTTAGAGGGAAAAACCGTAAATTGACATTCCCAGAATTCCCTGCGTTGCATTTCAAATTTTGTTTGAATTTGATGTTTTTCTTTGAAATAACTAGGTTTCTTCTTAGTTTTTACTTATCAGTTATGTTTATTAGGGTTGTATGTTACATCTAATGTTGTTAAATTAATGTTTATTGCATATTTCAGTTTAATGAGTCTCACCATGATGGTGTTTAGTGTCTGTGTGAATGACACTGTGCACCTTCTATATATGTTATTATTTAAAAGCTGCTTGTGATGGGCTTTGGTTCATCATGTGACTTTCTCATCACCTTCTGCATTTGGTGGTTATCAGTGTATTTCAAAGGTGCAAAACAGATTTCAGTTCTTTTATAGGTTGGTATATTAACATTATATCAGTTAATGAAATTACGGTATGTAACTGTAAATTTAAGTTAAAACCTAAAATGTTGTTACCGTATTTTTTACGGTAGAATTCCGGCATCCACAGCTGCCTGTTTTTTACCGTAAATTTTACGGAATTTTTTTTTAACACTGTATATTCAGCTGATACATGCTCCGAAGTCTGAATCAAATGATTTGCAAACCCACACCCAATTTCTGATCTAAATCCAATGATTCACGATCCATGCTCCGAAGTCCCGATCTGGGGTGTGTTTCCCAAATGGTCTCAAGTTCCGTCGTTACCAATAGAGTTCAATGGAACTAACGACCATAGTTGGCTAAGTATGCTTTTGGGAAAGCACCCCTGAATAATGATTCGCAAACCATCATTTCAGAACGGGACTTAAGCGCGGATGATCCGCGAACCCGCTCCAAGGTTCCGATCTGAATCAAAAAGATTCACAAACTCACTCAGAATATTCGATCTAAATCAAATGATTCGCTATACGCACTACGAAGATCTGATTTGCGATAGGCTACTAGAAGTTTCAATCTAAATCCAAAGTTTCGCGAACCGGCTCCGATCGAAGTCCTGATCTAAATGATTTGCGATACACAATTTGAATTTGCGCTATGAATCAAACGATTTGTGATCCGATTGGAGCTCTTCGAAACTGTGAATCATTTTGCGAAGCATGGTTTAATTCAGAGTTTCGAAAAGCTCAGTTTCACAAATCACTATACGTGCTTTTTAAAATCATCCCAAGCGATGTTGAAATTCGAAAATGAATGGCTTTGATCTGGTTTTTGTTATTGAATCGCTTGAACTGAATGATCGAATAACGAGTTTGAATCATCAGAACGGTTCCATCATAAATTACTCACTCAATTGAATCAGTTTATCTCTTTTCGCGCCTTCTTCAGCCATGTTTTTACGACATCGTAAGTAGGCTACTACTAGCTTAGCTGGCTAGTTTTATGACATTAACTGAAATAAGCGGGAAACGTAGGCTATGTTGTTTTCAAATAAGATCAGTATTTCCATTCCAAAGATAACAGATATTCAGATGAGGCAACCGGTTTCCTGTTAACTATTGGAACTATTACGAGCATTTCAGTGTTGTTTTTTATTTCGTGGATATTTCAGCTAACAGTTTGCGCCTTGTACATCTGTTCATCACGTTTAACAACATAAAGTTAAACAAGGTAACCTTTATCGTTCAACTGAACTGTGCACGTATGTTTTAAACACTTCGACTACCTTGTATGTATTAAATGTATATCCTTGAAAGCGAAATTATAACAACAGTGGTTACATATACATATATTTAATTGTTTGATCAAAATTATTGCTAGGGACAATTTACTAATCGCTATATTGGTAGGAAGGACATGTCCCTAGCAGTTCTTGGTAAGTGTTAACAATTGTTCTAATTCTATGAATTCTGTAGCCTATATTTTTATATAGCTAATTCTAACGTTATAACAACACAGAGACGATATCGTTGGAATCACTTTCAGAAAGATTTTTTTTTCAGGTGATAAAACAACAACATTGATTAGAGCAGAACATGGTGCATTGGTGAGGACGCTATAATTATGTTTATAGTTCGTTCTATGTGTGAATGGAGCAGGGTTCAGAAGAGAGGTTAAGAAGATCCAAGACGCTCTTATTTACCTCCAGGATTCATGGCCTGAATGTGGATCTCTCACCTCATTTAGAATGAATGACAGATTGGTGTAAACAGTCGTTCGAGGTTTGTGCCCCACATGCAACCTCCCACAGCATGTGGCCTGGAACGCAGCAGCAGCAGCACTTTGAAAACCTCCGCCAAAGACTTGAAGAAAATGTCAACGATAGTGCTCCAGTTTCACAAAGAAAGAAGAATTTCTGTCATTTGTCTAGTCGTGGCCAGTATGAAATCACCTCCAGCTGAATATTTGAGGCTGGAATCTAATATCAGAAGATGAACTTCAATAATATCTTTTACTCAGAGCTACATGATGTAGGGTAATTACGAAAAGAGAGTGCCTTGGGATACAAAATAAAATGTAAAATAAATAGTTCACCCAAATTATTTATTTTCTATTTTTATAGTATTAATTATACATTTGAGTTATTTTATATGTAACCACGTTTTTCCCCAAACCATTTTTTTTTTCTTTAGAACACAAAAAGGAACTTTTGCATGATAATCAGGCCCGAAATAACTGGTAATTTCCTGAAGATCTAGTGGTTTCTGAGTAAACTATTTATTTTAAGTGTGGCGTATTTTTACTGGCATGTAAGTGAAATACCGATGTGCACCAGTAAAATATTTTGCAGATAAATCCTTGTCGCATGGTGGAAATGTCCATATAACGACATGATGATAATTTTTTCTGATAATATTTCATGCAATCCTGTCATGTGTTTTTTTTTTTTTTTTTATCAGCTGTTTAGCATCAGAATTAATGATACCAGATTTCGAATGACTATTAACTATTTTGATGATCTAATCGGTTAAATGGGTTTGCAAGAAATAGTTCGCAATTCAGTTTGATTTATTCAAATAGTTCACTCATGCACTGAATCGTTTGCTGCCGTTTCTCACAGCATACTTTGTAAGTCATAAAACAAGAATGATTCACGTGGATGAGGTGGATATTTACTGATGGAATGCAGGAAAGAAAACTTTACAGTTTCTATCAGTTTGTCAGTGGTGAAGCAGTTTATTTCACCGTGCAGTTCTTGAACTCTGTACTGCAGGTAAAGACAATTTATATCCATAAAGAGTATCTGTGGTCTAGTACTGATGAAAGGCTAGAAACATTAGTCTTTAAGTGTCTTGCCTGCTTTAATGTCCCTCAGACACACTTGGCACACATTGTTCTGCTTTCCAGAGCTAATATGATCACTGTCTGCCAAGAAGAAGACAATTACGTTGTAATCAATCCTCACGACTGCAAACGATGTCGTGATGTCTTCAGAATGATTTGGTGAGCTTTTAGTTATGAGATGGGCTGGATAATGGCCTCATCTGATCTGAGGGACAAAATCAAGCTATACTGTTAATGCATAAATGTCGAAAATAGATTGAGAAGGCGCGACGGCTGGGTTACGCCAAATGGAAACGCGATCGTCGGTGACACAATCTGCTTTCATTTGGCCGGTTTGATGATTAGAATGTTATCAATGTCATTAGACGTCTTGGAAATGGCAGAAATAATGACCAGAGTGACTGATACATTGCATCATGGGAAATTGTTCAGCCCCAGACGGCATAATTGAAGTAATAAGCTTAGCAAACATCAATCATAGCAACTGTAGAACGCGCTGGAGGAAAGATTAATGTCATTTCAGCCTTGGAAAAAATAAAGTGTCTCGCCTGTCTAATACAAAAACAATGTATGAAGCATAATTAAGTAATCTTTTCTTCTTCTTTAAGTTGTATTAAAGAACAGTTTTTTAGCATTTGTTAGCAAGTTAACCATGCTAGTTTGTGCTTCTGATTGTGGCTTTGTCTCACATGCATCCTAAGAATATGCAAATTTACATATGAGCCTATCGAGATCATCTAACCGCCTTCACATTACAAGCTGATGAAATAATAACAGTTGCACAGCATTTAATTTGATTGTGGATTGATTCAGATGTTCTCAGAGCAGTCTTATTTGATTTGCGGCGCCATTTCTGATAAGTACAAGCTGAGACTTTGAATTATAAAACCGAATGACAAATCTTGCATTTGTTCAGTTTGAATTTAATGGTGAAGTGTGTCAATTTTTGCATGCTTATATATTTTCTCGTATTATTGCCAAACCATTTGTAGGTTTATTTGAAGACCGTGTAGCAGACCTGTCTCAAAAGTGAATATGAGGTGCTCAACACAGCATAAAACAGTTTATGAGGTGCGAGAAGGTTTTACTGGGAATATTTTCAACGGCCAAGGAAGAATGAGAGGGCATGACGAGTTCAATAGGGGCGTTTGAGGAATTTCTCAGTAGGTTGATACTCTATGACTAGAGAAATGTTTTGAAGTTTGCGTTTCTTGGCAACGTGAGCTTTATGTTTAAGTGGTCATTCTTGTTTTGTTTTTTTTAATGCTTAAAGAGTTGAAAAACCAAGTTACATAAGCCGTAAGAATGTGATGCATGTATTTTACACACAAATCCTAAAGGGAAGTGAGCACTTCATGTTATAAAGCATATAAGACAACATTTCCTCTAAGAACTACTCCAGTTTTCCTGTTTATTTGACAGTTTTTAAGCTGTGCATTTCAAAAATCCATCAACCTTTTCACATGTTTATGTTTCACAAAGTCATTCAACTGTATGAATTATCATGCAAACATCACTGGTTTGGTTTTATGTACAGAAGTCAATTCTCTCAACGGAATTCAATCTCTTTTAAATCTCTACCCAACAGGAAATCAGATTCCAATGGAATTCTTGAAGGTCGCCATCTTCAGTACTGGATTAAAGGTCACGGCGTTGACCTTACCGTGATGAAATCGGATGAACAGGACGTGAGGCCTAAAATATCCTTTTCCAGGCATTGTGCTGGACGGCATTCGCTTTGAATTAAAGAATGTGTGGAAGGATGTACCTTTAACCACCAATATACATTCAAGGTTCAGACGAGGACTGGCATTGTTGACCGGTAGCCGCTATTGTGTCTTCTACGATTTACCCTGCTGAATCAATATTGTCTGTCCTAACTAACCTCTCTGAACTTTATTAGGTGGATCATTCAGTCTAATGTGCTTTTATAAGTTTATTACATCTCTTTCGCGGCTGGTATCTCGTTCCTGATGTGCCATTGATTCGATGTCCAAAGTATAAAATGGCAAGACTCGAATGTGATGGGAAATGGTACATTTTATGATCTCAACATGTTCTTTTGGAATGCAATATTGGGTCATGAGCTGTGGAGGTTTTGTGGGAACATTTCAAAATGTCTCTTCTAATCTGTTTTATGTCTGTAATTAAATAGTAATATTTAATAAAAAAGGGGGTTTGGCTGCTGCTGGTGCCAGTTAATTTTACCCAAGAGTTATTTCTTCCAATAATGAAACAATCCATTTTGATGTTCCTGTTCATACTGTACCAGGGACGAGTTGGACTGGACTTTCCGTAATTCAATAATTAAAAACATGCCAGCCAATATGATTTTAATTTTTATTGATTAAAATTAATGTTTAAATTTTTTAATCATTTTTTAAATTGTTATTTATTTGATTAGGGTTAATGTATTAAATGTATAATTAAATATATTTTATTTTGTTTTATTTTATTTGGAATATTTTGGGTCTTAAGTAAATGGGAAAGAAATTCTGAAAAGCTCAAAACATGTTAACTTACGTAACATTAAAGTTCACACTTTGGTTTTACATCAGACTGATTTATATATCAAACTAAAACAGAACGACATTATATGATCAGGTGCAGTTTATTCTTCTAGAATGAAATAAGCGTAGCCTGCAGCTCTAGCTGTGATTTATGGAGGTGAGGGGGTCTGTGATTTATTATGGAGGAGAACACATCATGCTTTACATGCTGATGCTGTTTTGCAGGGGAGGAAAATTACGCTGGGCGTCTCAGACGGGTCTATCCATCCTGTGCCAAAACAGATGAGATTGAGTCTGAAGTGTCCACAGAAACACCTGTTACTGCGAAATGCCATGTATGCATTATAATACAGAATCAAGCTGCTCCTGACGTGCAACATGCTCCCTGGTGAGTAAACAAACAAAGGAGTTATTAAACTTGTTTTGAAGAATGGATTAAAATTTTGATCATTTTGATACTTTTAATGGTGACAGAAGTGATTTCATTGACAACTTCTTCAGTGTTAGTAAAGTGTATTTAAATGAAGGAGCTCTAATATCCCTGCAGCAAGCGGTCCAGAAGTGTTCCTATTCGTAGGGAACTGTCTACGCATGATAGATAATCCAATAATTAAAGGGCTCATATGATGATGCTAAAAAGAACATTATTTAGTGTATTTGGTGTAATGCAATGTGTTTACACGGTTTAAGGTTGAAAATTTTCCACATACCGTACATTATTGTTGCTCCTCTCTGCCTGCCTTTCCGAAACGTGTCAATTTTTACAAATCTTGTCGTTCTGAAAAGCATGGTGTGCTCTGATTGGCCAGCCATCCAGTGCGTTGTGATTGGCCGAATGCCTCAAGCGTGTGACGGAAATGTTACGCCCCTTACCATATTTGGAAACACAAAGCGTGGCAACAATACTACAGTGAGAATAAAAGTTAATAATAATAAAATAATGGAGAGGAGCATTATGACTAAACTTAAATCCATATTCAGTTTTAATCCTTATCTGAAGTCATATGAAAGCTTTGTTTGAGGATTTATGCCTTCACTTATATGTTACATATGCAAAAAAGGCGTTTTAACGATAAATAAACACTGCATTTTTTTTAACATGTATGAGCTGCAGTCGAGGGAAAATTGCGGTTTCATATGGACCTGGGTTCATATACAATATATGAATTCACTTTGAACTTTTGTTCTGTGGAAAATGAAAACAAATCTGTGTAAAGATTCTTTGTAAATTCTCCTTTTAAGATTGACAAAAATAGTTTTAAAAATAATAATAAATTACTTTCGGAAGGACATGAGTATGACTAAATGATGATAAAACTTAAATTTTTAGGTGATTAAATATCTTTAAGTTTGATGAAAAACCTGAAAACAAGACAAGAGATTTTAGTACTGAAATATTAAGGGGCCAGTTGATGCAGACATGACCCTAAAGTTATAAACACTGACAAACTGAGTGCGACAGAAAGCTGATGTCACGTGTCTCTCTCTCAGTCAACCATGAAATCAGACAATAAATGCTGTTTTCCTCACTTTCATCTTGTGTTTCTTCTCTGTTTATGTTGGCTGGCCTCAGTAATGACCATGCTAAGCACGAACCCTCAATCCAGCGTAAGGTCAGTGCTCCTCAAAGAGGCACTTAGCGGCTGCGGCATGCTGGGATACTGTAGGTGTGCAGTGAATATTAACGACCGTGTCTGCTGGTCATGTGGAGTTCTGAGAAGCGACTTCAACAGGCTGAAGTTGTGTACGCCAACATCTGCAGATGAGTAGAAATCTGGTAACCGGCCACAGATGAGTAATCGCAAACCATGTGACTGACAGGATGACAGCAAGGTGAGACGGCCAAAGTTCACATCAGTGAAAGCACTTCATTTTATTTATTATCAGCTAATTTCAATATCAGTGACCGCAACAGGAGAGAGCGCGGCATCAGCAGTGGAAAGATAGATTAGTCTCACTACTTTTAATGAAGATGATTGTGTGTTGAGCGTCTGCGGCTTACTTTCAGCTTCATTCACAGCAGTTTGCGTGTCGGCTCGCTGAAGAGATACTCAGCTACTCATCCGCGGTGATGCTCGTTGCATTAGAGCAGTCATATCTGATTATAACATGCCATATAGCCTATAAAACGCTCTCAAACCTTTATTATTTTAATATTTTGGGAGGAGTAAAATTAGCATATGTGGTTTCAACAGCCAGATGCATTTACACTTGTCCAGTTTTGTCTGGAATGCGGCCCAGACCACGTCCTGAAGTGGTTTGAGCGATCGGATTTAAATGCGTCTCGAAAGCGTTTCGGAGGGCATTTACACCTGGTCTTTTCACGATTGGATAGCTATCCAACCAGGTGTAAACAGCCCTTATAGCAACACCCTGGTCTTGTATTATGATGGTATTTTTCTAGAAAAAGTTAAAAAGTTTCTAGTAAAAAAAGTTTTAATAATTATTTTAGTTTAGTTTTATTTTATAAGCAGTTTAAAAACAAGTTTTGAAAACTTTTGAAAGAGAAAATCTGCCATTGACTTGCATTGTTGTTGGCCTTCTGTGTTGCATTCATTTGCATACTCTGTTGTGATTGGTCTGTTCTTTCTTGCATCTACGCCGCTAGATCGCGGGTCAGCATTGTTTAAGGTCGGAACTACGATGGTATCTGATCGTCTTCGAACCTCCGACTTTCGTTCTTGATTAAAACATTCTCGGCAAATGCTTTCGCTTTCGTCTGTCTTGCGCCGGTCCGAGAATTAGGCATACCTGAATAGGCATACCTAACAACACGCTAATCATGTTAGCAGCATGTTAACAACATGATAATTGTGTAAGCAACATGTTAACAACACGTTAATCGTGCTAAGAAACATGCTAATCTGTACCACCTAATATGTAGCGCATAATTGCATCCCTTTGAAGGTAGATCCCATCTTCTCACACACACCATGATTGGTCCATTATGTACAATGCCTGCATGTTATTGGTCAAACTACTTTTCGATCATTGCCTTCAACAAACATGAAAACAGGAAAACAAAGCCAAAACAAATCCTGGCCAGGACATGTCCGAGAAAAACGGCATATATGGTCACCCTAGTTAAATCATGCTAGTAACATGCTGATGCCTGAAGAGCAATGACTCTATGTTAATACACTGCCCAAGAGACTATCGACGCTACAAACTTATAAGTCATGTTACCAATGTGATAAATACGGCTAGTAACACATTAAAACATGTTAAACCATGTTAGCAATGTGCTAAAACGTGTTAATAGCATGCTATTTCAAGCATGTTAGATATAAAGTTATTTCAAAGTTTCAAACAAAGATTTGTTCATACTTTTATGATAAACACAAACAGTCACAGTTCCATTTGCACTCTCAAAATATTTCAACAGTTATAATTTCAACATATTTCTGGTTGAAATTTCAAAAGAACATTTTAGTTAGCAGATGGAGTTGTTGAATAAAACAGGCAGCGGTTGCTCCGCAGTAAAGTCCATGACAGACTTTATATCAACAGTTGTGCAGATCTTCTCACACAAGCTGAATGAAATGTGCAGCATGTCGACTCATTAATCATACAGTTCTTATACAGCTGCTCATGTTCTCTGGGAAATGTAGCGCAGGGTCATTTTTCAACACCGAGTCTAGGTTTGTTTGTCAAGGTAGTGAGAGGACCAAATATATTACACTGCGATAAATATGTGTGTGCTTTTTTTTGAGCATTAGTGTGTAAGTATAACCGAGTTTTCCCCAACTTTGCCTCAAGGTGGACTTCATCATGAGCTTTCACCGATTGCTTTATGAGACAGGCCGTGATAAACGAGGGCTATCTGAGGAAAACGGAAATCAAATCACCCCCGACAAGCAATCCTCATGACCGCTAGCGCTTCCGCTGAGTCAGTAGCACGCTGTTGAGAACGAGTATTGCTCGCAGATAATCAGGCAGGTAATAGTTTCCCATTCTTCAGAAATCCCAGCCGTCTGTTTGACCCTCATTGTGTCTCAAAAGCATCAGCAGAGGGACGTCTGCTATATTACACAACCTTCTCAATGAAGTTTTGAGGATTTGTGCATTAGCTTGTTCATTTTTGCCTGATTCGATTGCTTATGTTTTGAAGGGCTTCTCTCTCAGATCTCTGAGAACAAACTTTTGACAATATTATGCAACACTGAAGAAAATGCCTGAACCCAGTGACCTCAGTAGCTTGATTTTATCTTACCAACATCAATATGATTAATTTATGATTAATGTGATTTTTAATAAAAATCTAACATATAAAAAAAAAAAGAGAGAGAATACTTTTTTTTGGTAAATACATTTTTTTTTTTGGTTTGCATCCATTAAGGTCCTTAAAAAAATGTAATTATATATAACAAAAAGTATTTAAAATGATACAATCAAATAAAATAATAATAAAAATATAATACAAAATTCTAAAAATAAATGATCAAATAATAAACAATGAAATTAAGAAAAATATCTAAATTAACTAAATTTTATCAAAATGTTTTAGCAAAATTTTCTAAATTAGCAAAAATAACATATTGTGATTTACATATTGTTTCTATAGAATTACTCACATAAAATTGCACACATAAATACACTTTTACTAAGTTTGAGACTAAAACAAACTAGTTCGTTCTGAAAACCTCATCAAGCACCAGAGTTTGACGTCCCAGCAGACATTTCACCTGAGACTGTTTGCAATCAGTGTCCTTCACATGCAGCTAATGATTGAACATTTAGTGCTGATAGCGTGAAGGCAGATGAAGATGTACAGAATAAGCAGGTGGATGAAATGTTCTCCTCAGGAGATCTGAGCTCTATCATCACTAAAACAAATCCATAGCAGATGGTTAATGACTGAAGAGTGAGAACAACACTCCATAACGGGAGTGAACTGTTTTGTCAGAAACAAAAAATCAAAAGACCATGCTGTTGCTATGCTCTTCGGTGTGTTTTAGTGCGTTGTTATGCTGTTTGGAGGTTTTTTTTTAACGGTGTTGTTATGCTGTTGCTATGCTGTTCGGAGTGTCTTTATGGTGTTGTTATGCAGTTGCTATGCTGTTCGGAGTGTTGTTGTTTTTTACGGTGTTATGCTGTTGCTATGCTGTTTGTAGTGTTTTTATGGTGTTGCTATGCTGTTCTGAGTGTTTTTATGGTGTTGTTATGCTGTTCTGAGTGTTTTTATGGTGTTGTTATGCTGTTCTGAGTGTTTTACAGTGTTTTTATGCTGTTCTGAGTGTTTTTATGGTGTTGTTATGCAGTTGCTATGCGGTTTTGAGTGTTTTTACGGTGTTGTTATGCTGTTGCTATGCTGTTCTGAGTGTTTTAATGGTGTTGCTATGCTGTTCTTAGTGTTTTTACAGTGTTGTTATGCTGTTCTGAGTGTTTTTACAGTGTTGTTATGCGGTTCTGAGTGTTTTTACGGTGTTGTTATGCTGTTCAGAGTATTTTTACAGTGTTGTTATGCTGTTCTGAGTGTTTTTATGGTGTTGTTATGCAGTTGCTATGCTGTTTTGAGTGTTTTTACGGTGTTGTTATGCTGTTGCTATGCTGTTCTGAGTGTTTTTATGGTGTTGTTATGCTGTTCTGAGTGTTTTTACAGTGTTGTTATGCTGTTCTGAGTGTTTTTATGGTGTTGTTATGCTGTTCGGAGTATTTTTACAGTGTTATGCGGTTCTGAGTGTTTTTACGTTGTTGTTATGCTGTTCAGAGTATTTTTACTGTGTTGTTATGCTGTTCTGAGTGTTTTTACAGTGTTGTTATGCTGTTGCTTTGTTGTTCTGAGTTTACTGCATTGCTATGCTATTTCAAGTGTTTTAGTGTGTTTCTATGCTGTTGCTATGCTGTTTTGAGTGTTTTTAGAGCATTGCTATGCTGTTCTGAGTGTTTGTAGTGTTGCTATGCTGTTGCTAAGCTGTTCTAATTGTTTTAGTGTGTTGCTATGCTGTTCAGGGGTGCGTTTCCCAAAAGCAACTATGGTCGCAAGTTCGTTACCAATAGAGTTAAATGGAACTAACTGTAACAGTCATCAGCTGGTGTGCCGTAGATGGCCACCAGAGGACATATTTGTGTCTTTGTTTTTAGCACATAGCTTGTTGTATGTGTTTTTTTTTTGTGCCATGTGCTCTTCTGTCTAGTGTCTTGTGCCCTTCTTATTATCTATTATTGGTTCAGTGTGCCTTGTTACCCTCCTTGTTTGCTCTCCATTTATTCCCCTTGTGTTTTTTGTCCTGTGCTGGTTCGTTGTCCTTCATTGTTTCCCTGGTTGTTGTCAGTCTATTCAAGTAATAGCCTTCTGCTTATTTGCTCTCTTCCGTTCTTTACCATGTGTCTTTTCTTTTCTCGCCATGTTGTCTGTATTCTAGGCTTTGTTAAGTCCAGTTTTGTGTTATTCCTTATTTTTGTTAATAAATATCCTTTTTCAATCTCCCCTGGCTGTTATACATTTGTGTTATGTTTGCAAACTGTGACACTAACGACCGTAGCTAGCTAACGATGCTTTTGGGAAACACACCCCTGTTCTAAGTGTTTTTAATGTTGCTATGCTGTTCTGAGATTTTTTTCATGTGTTGCTGTGCTGTTGCTAGGGGGTTCCGAGTAGCTTATCCATTAAGACTGTAGATATGGCTCAGATCACTCCTACAATATAAGTTTGTTGGATTTTTTTTAACCGTTTACCCATTTTTTGCCCTATATAGTGGTAAGTAGTGAGGCTTGACATCAGATAATAACCAATAATACTGATCTGATTGTGTAACCATGCAGAAATGCATTCTGGGAAAATATCTGCAGCCAATTAAATGACAAACTGTCGTTTTATAAGGAAAAATTATTAGGGGACTAGGACATGATAATAGCTAGAATTTAGACCTGCATCACCACTCCATATGTGGCTGGATAAACAGCACGATAGTGTTTATATTTACAAAATATCATTAATATGACCTGACATTACCCTCTCATGGATGCGAAACTCCTGGGAGAAATTTTCACCATTTCCACATGGAAAGGAACATAAAAGAGGATCCATCATATGAGCAGGACACGCAAATGGATGAAAATATGCTCAACAGATGGAAAAAGGCAAAAACTTGTAAAACTGACTGGGAACTGACAGTGTCCCACGGAGCCATTCAATGCATCTGAACTTCAAAGAAGCATCTGGATCGGCCCAAACCTCCTCAGAGAGAAAGTCCCCTACAGACTTAGAGAGATCTGACTTATTACACAATTTCAGTGTTCAGCATCATGTCAAAAATGAAACATCAGTTTACCAGGGAATGAGTCTAGTTGTAATGATGATGTTGTGTTAATACAGTCTCACGAAGCCTGTCAGGAACATGTTCAAGGTTGCATTTCAACCCAAAATTAAAATAATAAAAATAATGATAAATTATAATTTACTTAAATAAAATCTAAAATATATGACAGTTAGTCATATATTTTTCCCAAATTTTAATTATTTTAATGCAAAAAAAAGAAAAGAAAAAAAAAAATACAGAGGATTTCAGAAGACTATTCAGAAGTGAGCATATTTCTCTTCCAGGCTGCATGTCATGAGCCTCCAGAGCAGTTTTGGGTTCTCCCCAAAATAGCAAATTTGAAGTGCGCATAATCTCAGAGCATATCACTGCAGCATTGAAGTTGATCAAGCAGCGCCGCCAGCCTAGTTTAGCATCTCATGAGGCCCGCAGGGTTGATCCGCTCCAGACTGCCACTCAGCAAAAGGCTTCTGTCAGAGGAGCTTCTGTTTGGCCCCAGATAGTGAAATAAAACAGAAAATGTGTTTATGTAAAAGTTCTGCCTGTCAATCACAATGATGAAACCTGAATCTCATTGTCTATATTTATGAATTTTTACCATTTCTAATACTGTTTTATGCTGTTTATTCTACATTGCTGATTTTAGACTGCATTAGAGTTTTCTGGAAGAAACAAGTTTTGTTATAGCTGTTCTTTACAAGAAAATAAATAAATTGATTAATAAATAGAAATCCTATAGGATTTCTATAGCTATAGCTAACAGGAAACATTCTCAAAACGTTCTGGCAAAGTTCTCTCAAAGTTCTAAACAAAAATGTTCTTTCAGTAACATTAATAGAATGTTTGTTCAAAGTTATCTGTTCTTTAATAATGTTCTTACAGTATTAGCACAGAGAAGTTATTCATATATCAGTCACAAAATGTTTTTGTAAAATATTGTAGTTTTTAATTTTAGTTTCATAGATTCAGAAGGTTCTCACAATGTTTGCAAAATGAATGAAATGATTAATGTTCACATAACCAATAATAATAATAATAATAAAATAAAATAATTTTTTTAAACATTGAAATAATTTAAACATTCAGAGATTCAAATTGAAAATGAAATATAATGAGCTTTCATTGGAACATGCAAAGAAAAGCTTGATGAGACTAAAACAGACTTATTATGAAGGTGGGGAGAGAGCGGGTAAGTTACTAGCCTGGCGTATTAAGCAGTTACAGACTGAAAGAGCCATAAATTCCATTCACATAAAGGAGGGTGAGTTAACATTTGATCAAACTGAGATAAATGAGGTCTTTAGGAACTACTATCAGACTCTTTGCAGCTCTGAATATTCGGAGAGTGCCGTAGAGAGACAAAAAGCTTTCCTGGATGCTTTGGACTTTAAGTCCACAGATTTGGGTTTCGTGGTATCCCTTGAAGACGACCTAAAGTCTGAGGAGATGTTTGAGGCATTATCAGTATGAAAGGAGGGAAGACCCCAGGGCCTGATGGCATACCAGTAGAGTTATATGAAGTTTTCCATCATAAATTAATTTGCCTCCTTTTTGTACCAGAAATCCTTGAATAATGGGGCTTTGCCTCCTCTCTGAACACTGCGGTGATCACTCTGCTGTTAAAACCTCGCAAGACGCCAACTAATTGTGGTTCATATAGACCAGTTTCTCTCCTGAATAATGACTCTTTGCAAGGTGCTAGCAAAGAGATTAGAAACACATTTGCCCAAGCTTGTTCACATAGAGCAAAAAGGCTTTGTTTGGGGAGGCAAGGTTTGCATGATATTCGTAGAGTATTAAATATATTACATGAGAAATATTACATGCACTACTGTCATTAAACGCTGAAAAAGCGTTTGACAGGATTGAGTGGCAGTTCCTGTTCAAAACTATGGAAGGAATGGGGTGAAATGGGTCCGGATCCTGTATGCTAACCCTTCAGCTGAGATATTAACAAATGGAACAATATCCACCCCTTTCAGGCTTTACAGGGGAACACGCCAGGGCTGCCCGCTCTCTCCCTTGCTTTTCACCCTAGCGATCGAACCATTGGCTATGGCAATTCTTAATCATACACGTATTTCAGGTATTATAATTGACTCCTCAGAACACCGCATTTCATTGTATACACAGATGATATAATTATATTCTCCTCCAATCTAACTGTGCTGCTGTTTCTCCATAAAGCAGAAAGCCCCCAAGAAGGTTTTATTTACCTTGGGATTAAAATGACACTAACTGTAAATGAAATTGTATCAGCAAATTATAAGCCCATATCAGATTCTGAACAGATGAACAAAACTCCCCATTCCCCGAATTAATATATTAAAAATGTCAATCTTATCCGCTTCGCGTCACGATCACATCATCACCTCGGGTGTGCATTGTTTTTCTAATAATCCAACGGCCCGTCGTAAAATTATTCCTTACACCATCTTCATAATAAAGACACTTTTGACCATCAGTTCCTCATGGAGAAAATTATTTCCCATTCTACATTTCGCATAACCGTTTCACTCACTCATGTTGACTTCAACCAAACAGATATTTTTACAACGCTTCCAGAACATTTTTATTTTGTATTGTCATAAAATTAAGATGTATTTGCAACTAAAATATAAAGTATAGCATTAATTCTGGAAGGTCACATGAGTCAAGCTTGCATGGGCTGACTCTCAGCTGATCCATATCTACCTATAGGAATACGACGCCTATCTCGGCATTCCTAGGTCTATTCAGTACGGTGGCCGGGAAGTGCAAAACAACATTACAAAGTGTGAAACACTTTTACGAAGCTCGAGACAAATTTACATTTTGGAAAACATTTTTACCTATCATAAAACACAATTACATGGGGAAACACTTTTACCAAGGACGAAACAAATTTACATTTTAGAAAACAAATTAACAAGACGCAAAACACTTTTACCAGTCCCGAAACAAATTTACAATGACAGATTCTTCACGGAAAGGGAATGTACCACACACCGGAAGTGACGCGGTGAAAGCACAGTTGCCAAGTCCGCGACTTTGGGCTTCTTTTTTTGGAAAGACTGTGTAAATACATTTGGTTCTAATAGCCTGGTATGGCAAGATGTCTTAAAATGTATTTCTTGTTTTAACATTTAAACTTAGACCACATTGATAGATTACCTTTTTACTTCATGAATACACATAAATGAAAGCTTAATGATTTTTAAATCTTTTTATAATATTTTTAATAATATTATATAATATTTTATTTTTAAATATAATATATTATTATTTAATATAATACTTTATATTTTTTTCTATAATATTTATGTGGCATTTCGTTTATGTCATTTATTTGATAGTTATTTTATTTTGAATGGAAGAAAAACCTGTTTTTGACCTCAAAATAAAGCACGTTCCCTCTGTATATGGCTGTGGGGACGAGCAGTTTTGTGGTGCTTGGAATTCTTTATAATTAATTAAAAACAAATATTGCCACATTGATGGCTCAAGAAGGTGTAATTGTTCAAATAACACATTATTTCATAAAAAAAATATATATATATATATATATATATATATATATAAAATTGTAATCAAGTGTTTTTCAAGTGTAATATTTCTGCAAAGAAAAATGGACATTTCCATAGAATGACCCCTATATATTTTAGGCTATAAATATATGGCTATACAGCTCCCCTTTGAAGCTCTTGTGCTTTTCTCCTTTTCCATCTCTCCAATCCTGTTCTGCTCACAGGTGATTAGAGACTAGTTTTGATCCCACTTTTGTTGCAGTTTGCTCATTTTTGTAAAATAGTTTTTGCTTTTCAGATAAAAGAGTGGTTTCAGTTTAATATGTTGTAGGCTCGTTTATTGGTAATAATTGATAATAAATCATCAAAAATATATATATATATATTGGGCTTGTTTTGGGTTTGTTTTTGAAGCTGCGGTTGCTTATTTGTCTCGCGAGAGTTGGCAACTGTGGGTGAAAAGTGGTGTTGTGGTGTAAATGGCGTAAATAAAGTTTATGGTGACCGAACATGGACTGCGGCTGAGGGATGTTTTGCCCGTTTTGTGGCAAACACATGAGCAGCTTAACGCGGTTTTGCTGTACGTGTGGTCGGTGTTTGGAGTTTGTAAAGGACGCGGACCAGACGGAAACACAGGGGACGTCTCGACAGCCGGACAGTGTTAAGCTGCTCATGTGTTTGCCACAAAACGGGCAAAACATCCCTCATCCGCAGTCCATGTTCAGTCACCATAAACTTTATTTACGCCATTTACTCCACAACCACAACACGAATTTACCACGCTCACCAACAACAACACCTTTCACCGCGTCACTTCCGGTGTGTGGTACATTCCCTTTCCGTGAAGAATCTGTCATTGTAAATTTGTTTCGGGACTGGTAAAAGTGTTTTGCGTCTTGTTAATTTGTTTTCTAAAATGTAAATTTGTTTCGTCCTTGGTAAAAGTGTTTTCCCATGTAATTGTGTTTTATGATAGGTAAAAATGTTTTCCAAAATGTAAATTTGTCTCAAGCTTCGTAAAAGTGTTTCACACTTTGTGATGTTGTTTTGCACTTCCCGGCCACCGTAATTCAGTATTATTCAGCAGCTTTTTCGTTTGCTACAGTTACAGAACTGCAGTTTGATATGTGTCATATTTTAGTCATTGAAATATACTGCACATCGTGTTTTGTTTTTAATAGAATGTTTTTAAAACATTATACTGTAACCTAGCTGCAGCACTGTAAACTATTGTAAATGAGCAATTAGCTGCATGCTTGTTTAAACAAAAGTCATTTGTAGTAAAAGTAGTTTGAGAGGCTCAGAAGCAGGTTAGCATGTCAGAGCAATGCAACCGGTGGCCCCACAACAACGTAAGCTGTTGAAAGGTTGCGTCAAATTCTCTGAGCCATTAAACAGAATTACAACCCATGTCGTTCAGAGGAATGACCGAGAGCCGAGAGGAGCTTTGATTTGTGCTGGGCCCAGGAAAGAATTTCAGGGGAGAGATTGGACGAATTAAGCTGCCATATAAAGCAACATGAGAGCTGGACTTCAGCAATGTGTGTGAACATTTGAAGGAAATCAGAGGGCAATGATACATTAAACAGGGTTTTATAGTGTAATCCACCTCTGCGTGATGTTCTCAAAGACCTGAACATGAGGAGAGGTGATTGGACAGCTAAATCGTGCATGGATGGAAACCCCAAAGGAAGGTTTTTCCCATCCATTGCTGTGTAAAATACAAAACTGTGTCATCAAGTTACAGGCTATTCAAACTTTTAAGCAGGTAAAGTGTGTGTGTGTGTGTGTGTGTATATCAACAAAACTTGGGTCATACCTTCAGACTTCTGTGACTCAGTATGCTGTATCTTTTCTACCTGATCGGATATTTTGTTAAACAAATGATCAAATCTACAAAAAGTCCCTTTGAGACTCTGAGTGACTTTTGGACATTAACACGCATTGTTTATTAATGATGTCTATCACTAGCAAAGGTTGACAACTATCTTAGGACGCGCTAATTTATACTAGCAATGTGCTAAATCATGCTAACAACATGTTATCAATACGTTAGGCTCCTAAATGATGCTATAAACAGCAACTTGCCAAATCATTTAGATGTAAAATTATCCATGTGAAATCATGTTAGCAATGTGCAACAATGTTTTTAATCATTCTAGTAACATGCTAAATCGTGTTAAAGGGATAGTTCACCCAAAAATTTCCCCATGATTTACTCACCTTCAAGTCATCGTAGTATATGACTCTCTTCTTTCAGATAAATACAATCTGAGTTATTTTAAAAATATCCTGGCTCTTCCAAGCTTCATAATGTAGTGAATGTGAGTTGAGATTTTGAAGCCCAGAAAAGTGCATCCATCCATAATAAAAGTGCTCCACATGGCTCCAAGGGGTAAATAAAGGCCTTCTGAAGCGAATCGATGCGTTTGTGTAAGAAAAATATCTATATTTAAAACTTTATAAACTGTTAGGGTTATCTCTAGCTTCTGCTAACTGTCATACTCATGTTCTTGAGAGAGAGTGACGTTCCAGCGGATGAAGTAGGACATATAGCATATATAACGATTATATAATAACAATTATATTTGTCTGAAAGAATAAAATCATATGGATGGCTTGAGGGTGAGTAAATCATGGGATAATTTTCTTTTTTGGGTGAACTAGCCCTTTAACAATGTATTAAATGATGCTGGCAGCATGCTAAAACAGTAGAAATGTGTTAAATCATGTTAACAACATGTTAAATATGCTATCAGTGTTAGAATTATACTAAAACATGTTAGCAATGTGCTAAAGCTAGCAACATTTTAGAACATGGTAAACGTGCTGCCAGTGTGCTAAATCAAGCTAGCCACATGCTAAAAAAGGGTTAGCAACATTAAAACATGCTAGCAATGTGCTAAATCGTGATAGATCATGCTAGCAACGTGTTAAATCATTTCGTAAAATTTCATAGTAAAATATTTCATGCTTTTCAGACTTCAAGCATCTTAAACTTTCAGGCTTTGTCAAACCAAAATCATAAAAACTTATCATAAACTTTAAAACTTAACATAAACTTATCATAAAACTTTACTCATCTAGTTATGGCAATAACTGTAAATGTAAGGGCTCGTGCACAGCTCGTGTTTGAATCGCTGTGAAGCGCGAAGCTTTTCCTGCCGAGGCTGGAACTTAAACCCAAAATAAATACAAACACTGTAGATCAGACTGTGAACAAGCAAAAGCCTGTTGAGGAAAAACTTGTCAAGAGGTCAAATAAATCAACGATCATCTGCTGCTGAGAGTCAAAACCTCTTGAAATCCCTGCGGTTTAGTTTCACAAATAAACGCCTGCCTCACGCCAAGATCTGATATTATTGGAAATCAAATTAATCTTTGCATAACACATGTAAATGCACGTGTTGTAGGCAAGTTCGCAATGCAATTTATAACCGTAATGTGGGGGTATTTCTATGTCAAACATGATGATAAATGAGGATAAATGTGGGTGCACGGGGCTGGATTTTTATCAATGTGGTAAAAAGTGTCTCTATATGAAGGTGGTTGAAAAATAATCGTGTCTAAACTGGACGCAACAAAGCTACTGATGCAAATTTGCCTTTCGTGTCAGCGTCAAAAACAGAATGAGTAATCTGTTTACTGTCAGTGATTTGTGGTATCGCGTCGCGTCGTGCCGCATCCACAGTAGTCTATAATAGGCTTTGTCGCGTCGCGTCACTCGTGTCCGATGTAGACACGGTGTTTGACATCTGCTGATAAAGAAACTCATGAGCAAGTTGTGATAAAAATATTATGAAGACAAATGTTATTTTCTGTGGAATGACATACACTGATGAATCATTCAAGCAATAAGACCTGGAACAGAAATTTAGTAAGTAAATATTTAATTTATTAAATAATTATTTAATAAAGAGTCAGTACTGTTGAAGAGTTCACCCTCTGTGATCTAGTCTGTAGATATTGTTCAGGCCCCTGTAGCCTACATCTGTGGGAATCTTTTAGAAACCTGTGAAAATACGCACAGAACAACCCATTAGCATTTACATCTCTTTAAAAAATAATGCATCCTCTGGGAAAAATGCTGTGAACCCCAAAGTAAATATGCAGGAGCTGCTTGGGGACACCAATAAAATCTTATATCAACAATTAGCTTCATCTGAATATGAAGCTCAGCGCTGCAGAGAAAGATGGATTCCAGATGGAGACTAATGTTGAGAGTAAGCTCATGGAATATTATTATTCCCCGGAACGGTGACAGACAGATATGTAAACATGCTTAGATGCTTAACACATTTCCAGCAGTGGCTGTGACTGTGTGGCCTTATTCACACCGTCCCGATGGTGTTTCCAGAGCTGCTGGCAGCTTCCCGTCTGCATTGTTTAGATAAATTCCGAACCCCCTCCCATCCGCAAACGTCTGAGATGTTATGTAATTCCCTCTTAGCCTGAATTATCACTTCAAAGAAAGGCAGAAATACATTTTGAAATACATATTCTGAAAAGTTCAAATTAAAAATAAAAAAAAATTGCAACTTTAACATGTCAAGAATTTTAAAGATTTATGTTTAGATTTATGTTTCTGAAATTACATTATTGCATATTTAACAAAAATATTAGCATTTTTATCCAGTTTTTGCCAAAGTCACCTGGGGTGTCTTGTCTTAAAAGGTATGCAGACTTCAGAAAGCTTTTGATCTCCATTTAAATCCACTAAATGTCTCACAACACTTCTAGACGCATTTGTCTTTATGGAATTAAGCTAATCCTGGTGTTTATTTGATTTATTCGTAATGTTGGAATCTGTCAGTGAGAGGCTTCTAGCTGTGATCATCCTGTGTTTCTGTTTTGATAATCAGAATCTTCTGGCTCTGGAAATGGAATAATTTCTTCGCCAAAAGGAGCAGCTCATTTGAACAAAACCCAAATACGTAAGGGAAGTTACACATCTGCTGTTCAAAGACCTTGACAAAGATTATCATTTTTTTCATTTCTCTCTTCATAAGCACATTTTTTGCACAAATAGTGTGCTCAGCAACGAAAATGTTGTAGTTGACAGAAGTTCATCATCATTTTTTATTTGTAAACATTCAACTTTGATTATTAGATTTTAGCGTGATAAAAACATTGTTATTGTATTTCCTTGGAATGTATGGCTACTGTCTGTGAATGATTGTCGATAATAACTGTCAAATAATCTTTGCATGATGGTGTAGTTATGACATTGGGCCTACAAACATGTGCAGATCTTCACATCTTCAGCTCCAATCTGCTTTGAGATGAGTTTAAAATGAATACCCTCAGATTCTAGCAAATAGTCATTTCTGTCAGCATGAATAAAATGAGATGAAATGATGGAGAAAGATGATCTCTAGACTCTGACATCTAGCACCCATTAGCAACATTCATCTGTTATGACAGCTGGCGTTTAATGCTCAGGCTGGTTTAGTGCTTAGCGCAGACAAACCGAGTAACTCTGCAAGAGCTGACACCTGCGGATCAGTACAGAGCCTGAAAAAACATGGCAGAAGCTGCTTTGAGATTTCCAAGAAGAGATGTTAAGCAGTCGAAAATGGAGTCTGCAAGAGTCATATAAGGACACAGAGAACACCGAACAATCTCAAAATGTTCTGGCAAGGTTCTCTTAAAGTTCATCCAGTAACGTTAATAGAATTTTCGTTCAAAATTATTTGTCCTTTACTAGTGTTCTCAAAATGTTATTCATACATCGTTTATTTAACGTTTTTTAAATGATTTAGTTTATGTGAACCTAATATTTTTTTTAAATGTTACTAATTTTATATTTTTTTAGAGAACATTCAAAAGTAACATTCCCATAATGTTTGCGAAAAGATAAAATGGAATCTTCCATTCAGAGAACATTCCGAAATAACATTTTCATAACTTTAATGGTTCTTTCAAAGTTATAAACAAAAATGTTCTTTCGGTTATGTTACTAGAATGCTTTTGACATTTTAAATGATTTTCTCAAAACGTTTATGGAACATTTTTTTTATGAAATGTTTTAGTTGGACAATTGTCTATCTTTTTTTTTAATGTTACTATGATTCAGAATGTTCAGAGAACATTCAAAAGTAACATTCTCACAATGTTTGCAAAATGCTAAAACGGAAAGTTTCCTAATGTTTGCCAACTAAGAAAAGAAAGAAAAACATTTTTAACTGAATATTCAGAGAAATAATGTTTTCATAACCTAATGAGAACATTAGCAAAATGTTATTAGAACACATTTTGCTAGCTGGGATGGTACAGTAATGGTGTCAGATGGTAATACTATGGTACTTTAATATAAATACTGTCACTGAATGATTACATTATTTGTATGGGATTTATATTCCAAGGTTCGAAGAATACCACACTATTACCATGGTACATGTCCAAAAAAAAGAAAAAAAAAAGAAAAAAAGTTTAGTTTAATAAAACATATAAAATCCAATATATTAGTATTCCATATGAAAAATAACTATAATAACAATATAATGAAACTTTTTTTTTTTTTTTACTTTATGTAGCTTTGTAACCCATCTGTTTTGCTGTTCTGTGGCGTTGGGACCTGAATGTTGCTTTAATATCTAAATGAGTCATTATAAACTTTTCTAATATCTTAAATCTACAATATTAAAAATGCCTGAAGCACCAGAGACAAAGGAAGGAATAATCTCATTGTCCATGGGTGCTTTGTAGTTCACCTCTGAACATTTGTTTTTCCACTGTATCTGCTTCCTCGATAATCCATTGCCGTTTGACAGCTTTTGCTTTCTTTCAAAGCGAACTCCTGACCTTAGTGTCGCTACAGGAAATGACCTGTGTGTGTGAGAGATGAAGTGGGGAGACCTTGAAAGCTCCAATAGTCGGTTTTACGTGGCTCTCGGGAGCTGCTGCGTAAGAGGGTTTTATACAATCCCTGAATCTTCAGGAACAATGTGTCATCTGTAAATCATAGCTTCAAATTAGTGTTCAGCTCAGTGATCTTTAAAAACACAAGCACGTGTACAGAGCTAAAAGTTTGTAAAAGATGATTGTGCAACAGTTTCCAACTTCCTTCTTGGACAAGCTTAATTGCACTCTTGAGAAAAAACGATTTAACAAAGCCTAAAGTGGTTTGCTGGTCTTAAGTGGTTTAACCGGCCAACTGCAGCTCCCCAAACCTCTCTAGAACCTCAAAACAGACTGGCTTAATGAGATCAACCAGACTGGGAGACCAGCTAAATGCTTTAGGCTGGTTTAAAAGGGGTTCATTTTTCCCACAAACGATCAATAATAACTTGAACATCAAGACAAGGCATTCTACTTCTACACCACAAGGCATTCTACTACTTCAGAAAAAAAAGTTGCCATTGTGTAAAGAAGATAGGAAACTAGAAATGTCCCCTTTGAAAAGCGTATACAACCTGAATTCTGGAAATGTTGAGATGTTTTTTTTAAATTTGAATAAAATGAAGACTAAAATAATTTCAAATCACATGAGCCAATACTGTATTTACAATAGAACATAGATAACATAACAAATGTTTAAAATGAGAAATTTTACAATTTTATGCACAAAATGAGCTCATTTCAAATTTGATGCCTGCTACAAGTCTCAAAAAAGTTAGCTCGGGGGCAACAAAGGGCTGAAAAAGCAAGACATTTTCGAAAATATTCAGCTGGGAGGACATCTAGCATCTAATAAGTTAATTGACATCAGGTCTGTAACATGATTAGCTATAAAAGGATGTCTTAGAGAGGCAGAGTCTCTCAGAAGTAAAGATGGGCAGAGGCTCTCCAATCTGTGAAAGAGTGCATAAAAAGATTGTGTAATACTTTAAAAACAACGTTCCTCAACGTCAAATTGCAAAGGCTTTGCAAATCTCATCATCTACAGTGCATAACATCATCAAAAGATTCAGAGAAACTGGGAAATTCTCTGCGCGTAAGAGACAAGGCGAAGACCTTTGTTGGATGCATGTGGTCTTCGGGCCCTCAGACGACACTGCATCACTCATCAGCATGATTCTGTCATTGACATTACTAAATGGGCCCAGGAATACTTCCAGAAACCACTGTCGATAAACACAATCCACCGTGCCATCTGCAGATGCCAACTAAAGCTCTATCATGCAAAACGGAAGCCATATGTGAACATGGTCCAGAACCACACGATCGTGTTCTGTGGGCCAAGGCTCATTTAAAATGGACTGTTTCAAATTGAAAAAGTGTTCTATGGTCAGACGAGTCCAAATTTGACATTCTTGTTGGAAATCACGGACGCTGTGTCCTCAGGGCTAAAGAGGAGCGAGACCTTCCAGTGTGTTATCAGCATTCAGTTCAAAAGCCAGCATCTCTGATGGTATGGGGGTGCATAAGTGCATACGGTATGAGCAGCTTGCATGTTTTGGAAGGCACTATGAATTCTGAAAGGTATATAAAGGTTTTAGAGCAACATATGCTCCCCTCCAGACGACATGTATTTCAGCAGGACAATGCAAAACCACATACTGCAGCTATTCCAACAGCATGGCTTCGTAGTAGAAGAGTCCGGGTGCTGAATTGGCCTGCCTGCAGTCCAGATCTTTCACCTATAGAGAACATTTGGTGCATCATTAAATGGAAAATACGTCAAAGATGACCACAAGCTCTTCAGCAGCTGGAAACCTCTATCAGGCAAGAATGGGAACAAATTCCAACACCAAAACTCCAGAAACTCATAACCTCGATGCCCAGACGTCTTCAAACTGTTTTGAAAAGAAGAGGAGATGAAACACCATGATAAACATGCCCCCGTCTCAACTATTTTGAGACCTGTAGCAGGCATCAAATTTGAAATGAGCTCATTTTGTGCATAAAATTGTAAAATTTCTCAGTTTATACATTTATGTTATCTATAATAAAATATTGGCTCATGTTATTTGAAATTCTTTTAGTTTTCATTTTATTCAAATTTTAAAAAAGGCCCAATATTTCCGAAATTCAGGTTGTAGTTTTACGTTACCATTTACAAGTTTGATTCCTGTAAAATCTTTAAAATATTTTTGAAAGAGTCTCTTTTGCTCATCAAGGCTACATTTATTCGATCAAATATACAGTAAAAAATTTAAAATTGCGTAAAGTTTCAATTGTAGTATTGGAATATAAGATGTTATTTATTCCTTTGATGGCAAATGTTGATTTTCTTTAGCCATTATGCCAAAATTCAGTGTCTGAAGTATGTGGAAAAATGCATAATATAATGCATATTCATGAAGTACAGTAAAATACTACATATAAAATAGAGGCCTGCCTGAAAAAACTAAATTACTTGAATTTAGCTAATTTTTCTTTTCACTAGCAAATAGTTTATTCTTGTTTTAAGCATGAATCTAACAAAACGCAATGAAAAAAGAAGGAAAATATATTTTAATCAATATTAAAAATGTTTTGGGTTCAATACCAGATAAGATAAATCTTAAATGAATCAAAGACTTTAAAAATGAAAGAGGCTTCTTAAACATCTCTAAAACATCTCAGTGTTTTTATTTGTTGTCATTATTTTTTGGGGACTTCATGGACAGAAACCAAAAGATTGCACATAACAATTAAATAATATAAATAGTGCAATAGTGCA
Source organism: Onychostoma macrolepis (assembly GCF_012432095.1). Taxonomy (NCBI): domain Eukaryota; kingdom Metazoa; phylum Chordata; class Actinopteri; order Cypriniformes; family Cyprinidae; genus Onychostoma; species Onychostoma macrolepis. Next base: position 2,573,273 of record NC_081179.1, read on the forward strand.
AAATCATGTTCACATAATGAAAACACTTAAAGTACATCAAAAGACTGAAAACAGCCAATCCAAGAATGCAATGACGTCTATAATATTTAATACTCATCCACTTGAACGTGCACGGTTTGAAATTTTTGCTCATGGGTGCAGAGTTTTGTAGTCGGATAATTTGAGCCAATCGGCTGAGCTGTAAACACCATGTGACTAACGGCTCTGTGGTGAATAAATGACGTCATGACAACATTGATTGGCTGATGATATCAGTCATCAGTCTATTTCACAAACATTTACAAGAGCCTTCAAAAACAAAGCAAGCTATAATATCTGCTTAAATATATAATTTAAATATTGCTTTCAGAAAACTATAGTTTGCCAGAGTCCACAGCTAATTTTGAAGTCATCAATGGAGAAGGATGCATTTCGCAGTCATGACACAGGATGTCCGAACAGCATTAAAGAACCAAGCAATAACGCTGGATAAAACAAGTACGAACCGACCAGGTATTCAATACATACCTTAAAAAAACTCAACAACATCTCTAAAGTCAGAACAACTGAACCAGTACACACACAAGCACATGAGAAAATCACTGAAGGAAGAAGGAACTTAATTACAGTGTTCTGCATGTTGGCATCTAAATTGTTAGATGCAATTACAATCATGATTATTATCAAAATTATTGCGAGAGTCACTCTAAACAGAGCATTGAGCACAATCACACACAACATTGTGAGTTCAGCACCTACTGCACAAAACAGAAATAACAGGAATAATTCTCGTTCATTCAGTTTTTTTTAACTCAAATGATAAACTTAAAAATGCAAAAGCACCGTTTGTGACTCCAAATGCAGCACAGCATGCTACAAAAACATCAGACAAAGTCCTTACGCTAGCTATTGATCCAAGAGTCACTGTAAATAAAATCTCTGTTTCAGTTTTTCTATTGTTACTTGACTTGCGCATTGGGAAATATTTTATAAAGGCAGCCACAACTGTGGAGCACAGAGCCAAATTTAGTGCAAAAGCAACATGTGGACTCAAAGCATTTCTTAAAGACGCCATAAATGTCACGGGTCCAGCTAAAATTGCCTCAAAAATTAACATTGTGTGCTTCTGTTCAGAAGCCAGAACAACAGCAATCAGCGAAACGAGCAAACTCCATCCAACCACTCCTAAAGTGTCACGCATTGCAGACGAGACCTGACTTTCTCCAAGTTTGCCATCTATTTCTTTTAGCCTTTGTAAAAGCTCCAGCCTTTCTGATCGTAACTGCTGTGTCAATACTGAGCAAAATCTGTGATCATTGAGCCAAACTAACTTGTCTATTTCTGCTATAAGAGCTGCTCTTTGAGCAGGTTCTGGTTCAGAGTCTCTTATCATATGAAATCTTCCTCCACAAGCGTTGATCACTTCTCCAGCAATCCCTCTGGACGCTCCTGTGAAAGGTTCCTGCTGATTTTGGAGCAGAAGAACAATGCAGTACTGCAGGACTTCTGCTCCCAGCAGCTCCTGGGCTCGTTTCTCAATATCACACTGTTGTTTTACTCAAGTGAAAGTAAAGATACTCAGTGAAAATTTTACTCAATTAAAAGTACAAGTATCTGGCCAAAAACATACTTGAAGACATACTGTTTCTGACAGACATACAGAAGTTTTGTTAAAGGGAGAAAAATACTTATTTGTATAGCGCTTTTCATGATACAAATGGTTGCAAAGCAGCTTTACAGAAAATGTAAGTTTCTACATTATAAGAGTAGGTTATTGATGGTACAGTAAAAATCATGCAGTTAAATTATATATGTGACCCTGGACGACAAAACCAGTCTTAAGTGTCAATTTTTCAAAATTGAGATTTATACATCATCTGAAAACTGAATAAATAAGTCTTCCATTGATGTATGGTTTGTTAGGATCGGACAATATTTGGCCGAGATACAACTATTTGAAAATCTGGAATCTGAGGGTGCAAAAAAATCTAAATATTGAGAAAATCGCCTTTAAAGTTGTTCAAATGAAGTTATTAGCAATGTTACTAATCAAAAATTAAGTTTTGATACATTTACGGTAAGAAATTTACAAAATATATTCATGGAACATGATCTTTACTTAATATCTTGATGATTTTTGGCATTAAAAAAAAATCAATAATTTTGACCCATACAATGTATTTTTGGCTATTGCTACAAATATACCCCAGCGACTTAAGACTGGTTTTGTGGTCCAGGGTCACACACACACACATATATATATATATATATATATATATATATATATACAGGTATATGACTTTCATTTATTAGATGAACATACAAACTAAGATCTAAATCATCTAAACTAAATCATCTTTTTTCGTATAACAAGTATGGGACGTCCAAAAATGACACTTCAAAAACCACACAAAGTGAATAGTGAATATGACAGTAACTCATACAACCCCTGTTAATGAATCAGTGTCTTCTTAAGTGAAACAATGAAAATTGCAAATACTAATATTTTAAACTTGACCGTCGTGTTCACTTTGTGTGGTTTCTGAAGTGCTCCTGTCTCCTTGCATTATACAAACTAATAATCTTTGCTTGTGTTCATCTGAAGAAAGAAAGTCATAAACATCTGGGGTGACATGAGAATCTTAATTTTGGGTGAAATATCACTTTTAATAACAATGTGATGCAGAGGTTAGAAACATATTCCAGACAGAATGCAAGAATGGGTTGAATTAATGAAGAGAGTCATAGAATTAAAACATACAATATTAACGTTTTGAAAGGCCACTTTTTTGTCTACGTCACTGTCTAAAAGGATAATTAATCTTTTAATTGTTTATTTGGGGCAGCTTTTGTGGGGGCTTTTTCTCAGGAAATATTGCTATATAATTATTTGCGACTAATTATATGAATTAATGAGCAAATCATGTAATTATTAAGATAAAAAAAATACATTGAGAGTCCAAATTCCTACTCAATGCGTCATATAATGACGTATTATTAATACAACTTATCCACTACCTGGTAAGACCATCACTAAACATGAATTACAATTAAGTAAACGTACAATGTTCATTTAAGCACTTTTTTGGAGATTTGTAACATTTATTTAAAAAAAAAGAATTTCCACAAAAATATTAATTATATTTTAAAAATGTATCAATGATTTTATTTGCACTCAATCTTGTGCATTCAGCCAAAGTATTATACAGCTAATGGCTCTATCAAAACAAAGAATAATGAAAACTTTTTTGGGGGGAAAACGCAACTTTGCTACCTCAACATACTTCCTCAGATTTGATGGTGAACTTTTGAACCCAGACATTTATCTGATGAAAGTCATAACTGAAGTAGAACTGTGTGTGTGCTTGATGCGTGAAAACAATGATCGTTGGTTCTCACGTCAGACACGCACGTTTGAGCTTCCGTTTCCCGTATTTAATGTGTATAAGATAACATAAAAATGTAATGTACTTTTTAAGTTGAAATAAAATTGTAAGGATTAAAAAGTACTGTTTTTTCTTCAGAAATGTAATCAAGTAAAAGTACAAGTAGTCAGTTTAAATTGTACTTGAATAAAGTAAAAATCCCCCAAAATAATACTTAAGTACAGTAATCAAGTAAAATTACTCAAGTATTTTACACCTCTGTGTATCCGACAACTTTTCAGCAATCGTGTTGTGCGTAGCATATACAAGTGAAGTCCATACACTGTAAAAAAAAAAAAAAAAAAAAAAAAAAGTGGAGCAAACTTAACAATTTAAGGCAACCAGCTTCAGCAGATTTTTGAGTTTATACAACAATAAGTTGAGAGAACTCAAAAATCTGCTGAAGCTGGTTGTCTTAAATTTTTAAGTTTGCTCAACTTTTGAAAAAAATTTTTTACAGTGTATTATGAATGTGCTAAATGAAGTTCTTATAGTCTTCTTGTGACAGGGCCATTCAGAGAGAAGCTAGAAAAGTTTCCATTGAATAAAAACAGTTTATTCTGTAACCGAAAGACCAACAATATCCTGAAAAATTATTAGTACAATATGAATAGCGTAAAGTAAACAATGTCATAAATCATCAACAGTAGATCACAAGCAATCACCTAATCATTGTTTTTACTTTAAACATGTGTTCAGATTTATTAAACTGCCTTCTTTTTAAGTTTAAAAATCACTTTAGACTGTATCACAATTCTTGTTTTTCTAGCCCCAAATTTAAGACATCTTAAAATGATAATTAAGTCTTTAAGTACCCTCTTAAAGTCCATTTTAAAGACCCACAAAACCAAGTACTCAGTGAATAAAATGTACAGCAATGTTTTAATAGGTATTACATTATTTGATCAGCCGTTAATAGACTAAGAAGGAAGAGCATGATTAGTGAGTTTAGCAACAATTAGAACTATAATACACATAATGTAATGTACAAACTGTTTGTGACTTAATCTGATCCAGTCAGCCATCGATAAATTACTATTAATGAACCAATCAGTAATACCACATGAAACAGGAAAGAACTGAGCAAGTTTTCTATAATCACCTTGATAAAACTCATCACCAACCCTAACATGAGAAAGACTGAACCGATGAGCACACAAACACATGGCAAAACCACTATAATAGCAATGAAATAGAACACATTCTGTAGAGTTTCAGTCTTTAAATGCACACAAGCCATAATAAATACTAATATTAGTAGGAATATTGTCATCTTCACATCAAGCAGTGGAAATAACATGCTCACAAACCCCACTGAGAGTGTCGCCCCCACAAAACAAAACAGATATGACCTGGTCAGAAATACTGGAGATTCATGGCTAATGTTTTTGTCAGCTGTTAATACTAAAGCCCCGAATGTGACCCCAGGAGCCGCATAACACGCTATGAGCACATCTGACCATGTCCTGATGCTGATGATTGTTCCCAAGAACAGAGCTAAACCCACCAAAAACATGAAGCACGTGATTATTGTCCCAAGATATGTCAGAAGTGCAGAGTATATTAGGTCAAATACATCATTGTTTATACTATTATTTACTAAGTTTGACGTGGCTTGACTTGTCTTGTTCATTTTTTTGATTGCTCCAGGTACGTTTGTTAGTGATGTTGTCAAAGTCAAATTTACTGGTATGGCAACATTTGGATTCAGAAAGTATCTTAGACTGAGCATAAACATTACATGCACAAAAACCAAAACATTAAAATTGTCCCTTTGATGAGGGTAAACATTATGAGTGGGAAATGAAAGCAGGTAGGTCCATACTGTGATTCCAACTGTTCCTACTACAGTTTCATAAATTATAACCAAGAGCATATTTTCTTTATGCACATCTTGATTGGTCTTCACTGTTTCCAACTTTTGTTTCAGTACTGAGTGAAATCTGTCACTATTGAGCCAAACTAACTTGTTTATTTCTTCTATGAGAGCTGCTCTTTGAGCAGGTTCTGGTTCAGAGTCTCTTAACATATGAAATCTTCCTCCACAAGCGTTGATCATTTCTCCAGCAATCCCTCTGGACGCTCCTGTGAAAGGTTCCTGGTGATTTTGGAGCAGAAGAACAATGCAGTACTGCAGGACTTCTGCTCCCAGCAGCTCCTGGGCTCGTTTCTCAATATCACACTGTTGTGATTGTTGATCTTCCAGATTCAGGACCATTAAAACGGCGTGAGGTCCAGGAGACGAGAGAAACAGCGCTGTTGTGAAGGTCTGTCTCGCCGTGTCCTCCTCACAGAGGTTTGGTCCAGTGACCAGCATCATTCTACGAGCCTCGTCTGTAATTACTGGAGTCTTTACAATCTCTCTGTCCTCCTGTCCACCGTCTTTCCTTCCTGACAGAAGATCTGCAGCGACGAATCTGGACTGACCTCTGACTCCCACGACCAGGATCCGCACTTCATCTTCATCTTCATCTTCATCATCATCATATTCATTGTCATCATCATCATGAGAAGCTGGAAAAGAAAGTGAAACATCATGCAAAGAAGAAAATTATTTGTCAGTGCATGGGGTAAAAAACAAATAAAGATATATTTTCTGAAAACAAGACAAAAAAATACTGATTAAGAAAAATGTTTTTGTAGAGTTTATATATCAACAGCAGAGACACCAAATGCCATTAATTCTCATGTCATGTGACCAACAGTGATTTGCCAAGTTGATAAAAAGCTAAAAGGGAGAATGAAACTGAGAGAATATCGATAATGAATTGATTAGTATATATCCTTTTTTTTCTTTTGTTGATATATGATGTCTCTATTTACTTATTTTCTCTAAATTGTTAAAGATGCAGTATATTCCAGACAGATGAACAATCATGGTGCTATCAATGCTTTTATTGTAGCTTCAAATCGCAGAGAACAAAAAAAAAAAAAAATAATAATAATAATAATTGTTGTAAAACATTTCTAGTTAAGTGATTGAATAGAAGAGAGCAGATACTAACCTTCTGCAGATGAGATGTGAAATGCAAGAATCAATATTAGCAGCCAGTTTGTTTTTATCTTATTTGACTTCATCTTATATCCACAGGTGTCGTCGCACAAAGTGAATTACAAAGTTGCTTTCAATTTGCGAAAACCAAAAAAACCTGTTGTGTAGTTAAAGGGCTGATGCCAATGATTATTTATTTGTGTTATTATTTTCCCTGCACAGGTGTGATACTTCACTGCAGAAAATCCAGTGAATGAGGAAATGTTTTAGCAAATCATTCACAAAAAACAACAAAACCCCAAGTAACATTTAGAGCAGACATTTATTGAAAACAAAATGTCACAATTGATGTGACACACATCAGAAACTATTACAGAGGCTTGGCTGAAATATCAAGAGAAAACACAGTTTGTACACTATTACCTCTGAATACTTCAGTTATTAGATGTAAATGCTTTTGTAGAAAATAAATCTCTAAGAAGCAACTTTGTATTGTTTTTTTTATTGTTTTTTAATGAATCCGGATTGATTCTAGACTTCACTAAATCTTAATGCTTTAAAAAAACGTATAGCAAGAAACATCAAAATGTAATTAAGATGTAAAATCAAAAACCTGTACAGAACTGTTATGTAGAATTACTTGATTTAGGTGAATTTCATGAATTGTATTTTATAAGTAGTTGTATGCCACCACATTTGAGGACAGAATACAATTTATTGGCCCAGCAGCATTTGGACTCTGATTATTTCTTAATGTGACAATAAAAATAACAAGTGCAAACACTATTGCTCCAAAATTAGAACGTCCATGCCTTTCTTTAATGACAATTACAACAGTATTTATACAGTGAAGAAAATATGTCTGTAAATGTTTTCATTTACATATTGATTTATCTCTCAGATTATAACTGTTGTGTCTCATTCGATGTAGATTTCTCTCGTTCAGATTTTTTCTATTATTTCCACTTTTTCCATTGTTAATTGACTTGTGCATTGTGAAGTACTTTAGAAATGCAGCTACAGCTGTGAAGCAAAGATGCAAATTTAGTGCAAAAGCAACATGTGGACTCAAAATGTTTCTTAAAGACACCATCAATGCCACAAGGCCAGCTAAAGTTCCCACAGAAATTAACATTTTGTCCAACTGTTCAGTAGCCAGATCAACAGCATTGAACGAAAGAAAAAGAATTGTGTTCTTTTTTAGTTTATTAATCTCATTAGGCTGCATCACGTTGTTTTTCTGGCCAAAATTTAAGACATCTTAAGTAATATTTGCAAGTTTCATACTGTCTGTTTAATATGTATATACAGTTAAATCTCCAGATGAAAACATCTGTGAGAAATCACAACAGCAACATGATCTGAATTATTTCCAGAAGAACTGCACTGGTGCAGACTAGGAAGAAAACGGTAATTGATCAGATGTTTTCATCCAGAGATAAAGGGTATAGCAACAATTAGGACTAAAATATATACAGTGTATATGATTAAGTTGCTGTTTGTGACTTAAGCTGATGCAGTCAGTCACTGACAGATTACTATTAATGAACCAAACAGTAATGCTGCATAAAGCAGGTAAGAAATGATCAGGTTTTGTGTAATTACCCCGAGAAAACTCATCAGCCCTAAAATGAGAAAGACTGAACCGAAGAGCACACAAACACAGGGCAAAACCACTGTAATAACAGCGAAACAGATCACAGTCTTTAGAGTTTCTCTCTTTAAGTAAAAACATGCTATTGTAAATCCTAATATTAGCATCTTCACATCAAGCAGTGGAAATAACACTTTCATAAACACCACTGAGAGTGTCGCCCCCACTGTACAAAACGTAAATGCCATATCTGGAACTGGAGATCCTTGGCTCATGTTTATGATAGTTGTGAACTCAAAAGCCCCGATTGTGACCCCAGGAGCCGCATAACACGCTATGAGAACATCTGACCACGTCCTGATGCTGGAAATTGTTCCCAAGAACAGAGCTAAACCCACCATGAACAGTGACGACGTAATTATTGCCCCAAGATGTGTCAAAAGTGCACAATATACTATGTGAAATACATTACTGTTTATACTATAATTTGATATGTTTGACATGGCTTGAACTATCTTGTTAATGTCTTTGTATAATTCACTTAGGTTTATTAGTGATGTTATGAAAGCCAAATTTAGTGGTATGGAAATTTCTGGATTCAGAATGTGTCTCATATTGAGCATAAACAATACACATACCAAACCGCCATAATTGTGCCTTCTAGGAGGGTTAACATGACGAGCTGGAAATGAAACTAGGGAAGTCCATACTATATCTCCAACTGTTACTACTGTAGTGTCATATATTATAGTCATGAGCAGATTTTCTTCATGCACATCTTGATTGGTCTTTTCTGTTTCTAACTTTTGGGTCTGTACTGAGGAAAATCTGTGATCATTGAGCCAAACTAACTTGTCTATTTGTGCTATAAGAGCTGCTCTTTGAGCAGCTTCTGGTTCAGAGTCTCTTATGATGTGAAATCTTCCTCCACAAGCGTTGATCATTTCTCCAGCAATCCCTCTGGACGCTCCTGTGAAAGGTTCCTGCTGATTTTGGAGCAGAAGAACAATGCAGTACTGCAGGACTTCTGCTCCCAGCAGCTCCTGGGCTCGTTTCTCAATATCACACTGTTGTGATTGTTGATCTTCCAGATTCAGGACCATTAAAACGGCGTGAGGTCCAGGAGACGAGAGAAACAGCGCTGTTGTGAAGGTCTGTCTCGCCGTGTCCTCCTCACAGAGGTTTGGTCCAGTGACCAGCATCATTCTACGAGCCTCGTCTGTAATTACTGGAGTCTTTACAATCTCTCTGTCCTCCTGTCCACCGTCTTTCCTTCCTGACAGAAGATCTGCAGCGACGAATCTGGACTGACCTCTGACTCCCACGACCAGGATCCGCACTTCATCTTCATCAGAAGCTGGAAGAGAAAGTGAAGCCATCATGCAAAGCAAGAAAAATGGAGTAAAAAACATATTCTTTGAAAACAAGCCTTATCTATTGTGTAAGGAGTTTTAGAGGATAAACTGGAAAAGGAGACCAAAATACTGACATTAATGAGCAGGTACATTACCTTCTGCTTGTACAGCTATGGTGTGAAATGCCAGAATCAGTGTGAAGAGCAAGATGGGTTTTGTGTTGGTTAATTTAGTACAACCTAATGTAACTTTAAATATATCAACAGCAGAGACACCAAATGCCATTAATTCTCATGTCATGTGACCAACAGTGATTTGCCAAGTTGATAAAAAGCTAAAAGGGAGAATGAAACTGAGAGAATATCGATAATGAATTGATTAGTATATATCCTTTTTTTTTTCTTTTGTTGATATATGATGTCTCTATTTACTTATTTTCTCTAAATTGTTAAAGATGCAGTATTTTCCAGACAGATGAACAATCATGGTGCTAGCAATGCTTTTATTGTAGCTTCAAATCCCAGAGAACACAAACTGAAAAAAATCATGTTGGATTAAAGTAGACTGCCAAATTCATAAATGTAAATGCTTTGTGATTTGACATCTGACATGCAGGAGCTGAGGTTTAAATTATTGTAAAATAATAATAATAATAATAATAATTGTTGTAAAACATTTCTAGTTAAGTGATTGAATAGAAGAGAGCAGATACTAACCTTCTGCAGATGAGATGTGAAATGCAAGAATCAATATTAGCAGCCAGTTTGTTTTTATCTTATTTGACTTCATCTTATATCCACAGGTGTCGTCACACAAAGTGAATTACAAAGTTGCTTTCAATTTGCGAAAACCAAGAAAACCTGTTGTGTAGTTAAAGGGCTGATGCCAATGATTATTTATTTGTGTTATTATTTTCCCTGCACAGGTGTGATACTTCAGAAAATCCAGTGAATGAGGAAATGTTTTAGCAAATCATTCACAAAGAAAACAAAACTCCAAATTTATTGAAAGCTGAAAGCAGTAAAATGAATCCGGATTGATTCTAGACTTCACTAGATCTTCATATGCTTTAAAAACACTTATTGCAAGAATGATCAAAATGTAATTAAGATCAAAAACTTGTAGAATTACTTGATTCAGGTGAATTTTATTTAATAAGTTGTAGTATGCCACCACATTTGAGGACAGAATAAAATTGATTGGAGCAGCAACATTTGAACTCATTTGGATTATTTCTTAATGTGGCAATGAAAATAACAAATGCACATAATATCGCATATAATGTTCATATCTGTCTTTAGTGAAAATAACAATAGCATTCAGCAAGGGTGTGGGTCTGATTTTGACATTTGTAGGGACATGACAGTAGACAACTCAAAAGAGAATATAGGAAAATATAACTTAATTAACTTGTGTTTCATGCTAGCTAAATTTCACATACATAAACAAAAATCTTTATTCAAAGTTGATCTAGAGAAGTATATGGAAACTACCCAAAGCTCTGTTAAACCTAAATCAATGGAAACTGTCTCTCTATATGCATCCTATGTGTCCTCTTAATGTGTACTCTTTTTGTTAACCTGGTATCAAATCTCTTTGGAAAATTAACCATGGTTTTACGAGAGCTGCAGTCTGAGCAGGTTTTGGCTCAGAGTCTCTTATTATGTGAAATCTTCCTCCACATGGTTTGGTCCCTAAATTCTGGCGTTAAGTTTTCTTTATCAGCTGATTGTTGGTAAAGTTGACTGTGAGTTTGATTATAGCTCTACAGTCTGTGAACATATAAGTGTGATGCTCATAATCAAACATGAGTGAGTCAGTGAGATTCACTTCCCTGCTGAAGGACAAGTAATCATAGGGGAACCACTTTTGGTGCTGTATAGCACCATTTTTCTTTTAGAGTGTTGGGTTGTTTTCAACAATAGTTGGGTTAAATGTTTAACCCAACCGCTGGGTCTAAACAACCCAATCGCTGGGTTCGTCCATGTTTTACCCAGCTCTGGGTTGCATTTAACCCAGCATTTTTTAGAGTGTACAGTTTAAGAAGAAACACTGTTGCAGTGGAAGCTCAATAGGACCGCTGAAAGAAAGCATCTGAATACATGTGATCTCAATATAGTGAATTTATTCATTTATAATTTATGTAGGAATATTTAACTGGTTCTACAGTAATTGATTAGCTCTTGATAGTTTTGGTGATGGAGGAGTGTGAGATTTTATGTGACACCAATGAACAAGTCATATTTGTAAGTTTTATACTTCCTGTTTTATGTTTATTTGCAGTTTAATCTCCAGTTGAGAAGATCTGATCTGCACTGCTGGTTAAAATCACAACAGCAACATGGTTTGAATTATTTCTATTAAAAATGCATTGGGTTGTCTGCAGAGCTGCAGAGGAAGTACGTGGACATTTAACAGACGTCTTCATCCAGAGCGACTGCAGACTGTTATGGTGAGTGTCTTTGTTCATTTGTCCAGCTGATGTTTTAATCGATGATAGCAGCTGTTTCAAAGAAAAATCTTCAAGAATTTCTACTCAGCTGGTTAAAGATTAACAGTCATTCCGTTTTATAGTGAATTTGACAGTCAGGACATTTCGTAGCAAGTAAAATGAGATCTAAACGAAGGGTTAAAGATTAAGTTTAAGCTTAATTAAGCTAAGATTAAAGATTAATACAAAAAAATATTAAGAATTAAATTGTTCAAAAATTCATATACATGTGTAACAGGACAATTCTGGAGGTGTTTTTTTTTTTTTTTTTGTATTGACACATAAAATGGCCTTAGTAAGACAAATGAATTAGTCATTTCATTCATTCATTAAAGAAATATTAAACAATACATAATGTGAGATGTTGCTGAAATTACATTGTAATGAACAATGGTGAAGAAACATTAATATGTTTTAAATATTAACTTAAGCCTAAAAATCAATATTTGCACTTGTTTTGACCCAAAGTCTGTCAGAGCCTTTGGTGATTTAGTCACTATTACCGGCTTCAAATTACGGTAAAAAAAAAAAAAAAGAAAATCCCAACAATAAAGTATGAACCAGATTTTCTTAAAATGCTAAGACAAAATTCACCACAAATAAACCAATAAATACAGCATGGAAAAACCAGAACATAAACTACAAACATCACAGATTCACTCTTTAAATGGAAATATGCTATTGTGAATCCTAATATTAGTGAGATTTACTGACACAGTCACAAACCCCACTGAGAGTGTGACTCCAACTGAAAAATCAAGAAATGCACAAGTGCTAAAAACAAAATTACCTGAAAACGTGTTTGAACATACGTTTGATCCAGTACGATGAAATAAACGGTTAATAAATGAGCCCCAAATACGATCCCGGGAGCAGCATGGCATGCTATGAGCATATCTGACCACGTCCGTACACTGACAACTGTTCCAAAGTCAGTCCTAGACCTGATATAAACACTGTAATAGCACTTGCAAATAAAATAACTACAACTATTAATATTTTATGTGCATGCATTAAATTAGGTAAGTAAGCTAATGAAACCGTAATAGTAAATGTTGAGGATAGAACCAAATTTAGTGGTACACTGTAAAAAAATAAGTGTAATTTTAACTGTAAAATTTTGTAAAAACGCTACTGAAAAAAAACTGTTAATATGTTAACAGTGAGTTCCTGTACTATATACAGGGAAAAACTGTAAAAGATCTAACCAGACATTTCATGTAATTTTACAGTAAAATGCTGTTAATTGTACAGTTTTTAGAAGTAAAAACAACAAATCAATGTATAATTTACAGTCAAAAACTGTAAACCGATATTCCCAGAATTCCCTGCGTGACACTCCACATTTGAAAGTATTTTGTTTAAATAATCATGTTTTTTAATAGTTTTTGTTATCAGTTATGTGCATTTGGGCTTTATGTTACATCTTCTGTTGTTTAATGAAAGTTTATTGCATTATTTAAGTGTCATGTGTGTTACCGTGATGGTGTTTTGTGTTTGCATGAATGACTCTGTGCACCTTCTGTATATTAGTATATACTTCTGCTTGTGGCGAAGCTACCTGATTCTTCATGTTTTGTTCTGTAAATGTGTTTACAGTTTTTCTGTATTTTTTACAAAATTATTCTGGCAACCACAGCTGCCAGAATTATTTTGTAAAAACTACGGAATTTTTTTTACAGTGTACAGCAACATATGGACTCAAATTATTTCTTAATGTGACCATGAAAATAACAATTACCCATAATATTGCTCCAAAATAGTTCATGATTTCCATTAGTAAAAATAAAAACAGCATTGAGTACAATGCAGAATCCTACAATTCCAACAACTCCTCCGAAAGTGTCATATATTACAGGCAAGACTAGTTTTTCTTCATTAACATTCTGATTGGTCTCTTCTTTAAGTTTGTTCTTCTTGCAGTGTTTGTAAAAGTTTCAGCTTTTCAGTTATTAACTGTTGTGTCAATACTGAGTCATGAATTGAGAAGTCAAATTTCCTCTCATCTTTTGACATATAATAGGTCACTATTATAAAAACATACTGTAAGCTCCAGAACTCAAAACACCTGAAGTGACCAGCAGGAGAAAACAGGATTACTAGACTCAAAATAACATTTCCTTCCAGAGAATACTAAGTTTAGGAAAGTACCTGTTTACTTTCAACTATGTGAATGTCTCTGTTGGACATTATTTGTTTGTTTAGTAAAATCAATGATGTATACAGTACTGTTATACTGTAAGCACAGTGTAAGAAGTAAGCGCCCAACGTAGGAGTACACGAAAGGAGTCTTTAATAAGCATCAACACACTTAACCATTGAAAATAACACGAATCCAGGACAAAGACAAGGGGAGAACTGAGGACTGAGGGAGCAAAGGAACTAACAAGATGATTAATTAACACAGGTGATACGAATGAACGAAGATGAACTAAACCAGAACAGGAAATACTAAATAAGGAAAAACAGAAACTAACACATAACAAATAGTAGAGAGCGGATACTAACCTTCTGAAGACGTGAAATGCAAGACTCAATATGAGCAGCCTGTTTAGTTTTGTCTTGTTTAATTTAATCTTTTAATGTGAGGTCTTTCTCATAGAACGCGTCACATTCAGTTGATTTCAAGTTGACAAAAGCAAGCAAATGTGGTTTGGTCTCCCAGTGATTGCGATTAAACTTTCTTTATCAACTCAGGGGTTGATTGTGAGTTTATGATTAACTCTGGATGTGAACCTCACACTTTTATGCACACACTGGTACATTTCCTCAGTTTAAACATTTGATATGCTTTCAGTGTTCTACTGTGAGTACGATGTGGGTTTATGAGATTTGTAAGTCATTGCACTCTGTATTTATTTACATTTTACACAGCGTCCCAACTTTTGGAATTGGGGTTGTTATGATATTTGGTTTGATGTTTAAGGAGAACATTTTTCGGTAACACTTTACAATACAGGTGCACAAATATGCATTAAATAATGCTTAACTAATGCACAGATAATCATGAGTTAATGTATAACTCATGATGAACTAAACCATTTATTAATGATTACTGCATCAGCAACTAATGAACATTCGATATGATTCAAAGAGTAAGTAATCAATAAATTGTTATCAGTTAAATGCGTCATAATATATTAACTACCTAATAACTTATTTTATTAACTAAAGAAGTAAATTCATATGTTAATTACCACATTGGGTCGAAGCCATGCCTTTAAACTTCCAGTTGTCTGCTTTAATTAATCATTAGCTAATGATTTGCATGGGTATCATTATGTTGAGGCACATGACTATTAACTAATTGTTAAGTAATATGACATAATGATTCCCATGCAAATCATTAGCTAATGATTAATTAAAGCAGATAACTGGAAGTTTAAAGGCATGGCTTCGACCCAATGTGGTAATTAACATATGAATTTACTTCATTAGTTAATAAAATAAGTTATTAGGTAGTTATTATATTATGACGCATTTAACTGATAACAATTTATTGATTACTTACTCTATGAATCATATCGAATGTTCATTTGTTGCTGATGCAGTAATTGTTAATAAATGGTTTAGTTCTTCATGAGTTACACATTAACTCATGATTATCTGTGCATTTGTTAAGCATGAATTAATGCATATTAGTGTCACCGTATTGTAAAGTGTTACCCATTTTTCTGCTAAAAGATATGAAGGATTTAAACGCATTTACTCAGCAAGAAGAAATAGCCTACACTCTCGGAAATAAAGGTACAAAAGCTGTCACCGGGGCGGTACCTTTTCAAAAGGTACACTTTTGTACCTATTAGGTTCTAATATGTACACTTTAAATACTAATATGTACCTTTAACGTACCAAAATGGACTCTTTAGGTACAAACATGTACGTTTTGAAAAGGTACCGCCAGTGACAGCTTTTGTACCTTTATTTCTGAGAGTGTACTTGAGGACTGCTTGAAAGAAGACATCATTAAGCAAGTGAATTTCTATATAATATAGAGTTTTTATTTGTCCACAAAAAGCTTAAAAACATGACATTTTAGTAATTCCACACCTTTATATTCTATGAAGCTTATTTGTTTTATGTATTTATGTATATAAATAATCTTAAGCTTAATATACATGAGTTACCAAAATTTATATTTTAGATAGAAAATAACTCGCTTAATACACAGCAGTTTTTAGATGAGTATTTCTGTATTTGATCAGCTCCTCATTGATCGTGATGATGGAGGCAGTAGCAAGTAATATTTGTAAGTTTCATACAGTAAGCTGTATTTATTTACAGTTAAATCTCCAGGTTAAATCGCAACAGCAACATGATCTGAAAACTGCATTATTTTGTCTGCAGAGCTGCAGAGGAGATAAGTGGACATTTAACACATTTTCATCCAGAGCTAGAGGGTCTTACCAACAATTACAGTATAACTAAAATATATACATAATAACAAGTTATTTGTGATTTAGTTGCTGTTTGCGGCTTAACCTGATGCAGTCTGCCTTTGACAAATTACTATTAATGAACCAAACAGTAATGCTACATGAAACAGGTAAGAACTGAGCAAGTTTTCTATAATCACCTTGATAAAACTCATCACCGACCCTAACATGAGAAAGACTGAACCGATGAGCACACAAACACATGGCAAAACCACTATAATAACAATGAAATAGAACACATTCAGTAGAGTTTCAGTCTTTAAATGCAAACATGCCGTTGTAAATCCTAATATTAGTAGAATTATTGTCATCTTGACACCAAGCAGAGCAATTAGCATGCTCACAAACCCCACTGAGAGTGTCGCCCCAACAGAACAACACAGAAATGACCCGAGTGCAAAGAATGGAAATTCACGACTAATATTTTCATTGTAAAATATAAATGCAGAAGCCCCGACTGTGACCCCAGGAGCCGCATAACAAGCTAAAAGCACATCTGACCACGTCCTGATGCTGATAATTGACCCAACGACCAGAGCCGAACCCACCACAAACGGTAAATGCATCATTACCTTGAAATTAAGTATTAGTTGCATAAAAAAAAATACTATAATATCCCCAATGATATGCCTGGTGTCTTGACTCCCGGTAAACTCAGTTTCTTCGATTTCTCTGGTGTCTTTTGTAAGTACAGTTGCTAGTGATGATACCAAGGCTAAATTTAGCGTTATGGCAAAATGTGGATGCAGAACATTTCTTAAACTGATCATAAACAAAACAAGTGCTGCAAATTTTACCACAGAATTTAAATATTTGTGCCTCAGTTTACTGTAAATGACAAGAGCGGAAAGAGAAATCCATCCCACAATTCCACCTGTTTCTCCTAAACTGTGATATATTACAGATAAGAGCGGATTTTCTTTATTTACATTTTGCTCATTTTCTTGAGGTATTTTCTGGATTTCTTCTTGTCTTTTAAAAAGCTCTAGGCTTACAGCTTCTAAATGTTGAGTTTCATTCTGTACTGAGCAAAATCTGTGCTCATTGAACCAAACTAACTTGTCTATTTGTGCTATAAGAGCTGCTCTTTGAGCAGGTTCTGGTTCAGAGTCTCTTAACATATGAAATCTTCCTCCACAAGCGTTGATCACTTCTCCAGCAATCCCTCTGGACGCTCCTGTGAAAGGTTCCTGCTGATTTTGGAGCAGAAGAACAATGCAGTACTGCAGGACTTCTGCTCCCAGCAGCTCCTGGGCTCGTTTCTCAATATCACACTGTTGTGATTGTTGATCTTCCAGATTCAGGACCATTAAAACGGCGTGAGGTCCAGGAGACGAGAGAAACAGCGCTGTTGTGAAGGTCTGTCTCGCTGTGTCCTCCTCACAGAGGTTTGGTCCAGTGACCAGCATCATTCTACGAGCCTCGTCTGTAATTACTGGAGTCTTTACAATCTCTCTGTCCTCCTGTCCACCGTCTTTCCTTCCTGACAGAAGATCTGCAGCGACGAATCTGGACTGACCTCTGACTCCCACGACCAGGATCCTCACTTCATCTTCATCAGAAGCTGAAATAGTGCAAAACCATCATGCAAAGAGATAACAAATTTGCCAGTGGGGTCAGAAAAATAATCAAAGATATATGTGACCCTGGAGCACAAAACCAGTCTTAAGTCGCTGGGGTATATTGGTAACTATAGCCAAAAATACATTGTATGGGTCAAAATTATTGATTTTTCTTTTATGCCAAAAATCATTAGGACATTAAGTAAAGATCATATTCCATGAAGATATTTTTTAAATTTCCTACTGTAAATATATCAAAACTTCATTTTTGATTAGTAATATGCATTGCTAAGAACTTCATTTGGACAACTTTAAAGGAGATTTTCTCAATAGTCAATAAATTTTCAAATAGTTGTATCTCGGCCAAATATAGTTCAAACCATACATCAATGGAAAGCTTATTTATTCAGCTTTCAGATGATGTATAAATCTCAATTTCGAAAAATTGACCCTTATGACTGGTTTTGTCGTCCAGGGTCACATAGTCTCTAAAAACAAATCTTCTTCAAACTATTGACCTTGTTTTATGGATGTTTAGATATTTTTGATTCAAAAGAAGAGAAAAAAGTATTTGATTAAGAAAAACGTTTTGTAGCATTTATATACAACAGCAATGACAACAAATGCCATTGATTCTCATATGTGGTGTTACTGACAGTGATTTGGCAAGTTTGATAAAAAGTTGACAGGGGTAATGAATCTGAGTGAATTAGAGTGTAAAGATAAAAAATTGTATCTCAGTAATATTCATATCTTTTGTTGATATGTATATAGCCTACTTATTTTCTCTAAATTGCTTAAAACGCTGTGGTAACACTTTTGAACATTCTGTTGACACTAAGTAATGTTGCAACTACATGTCGACAAACTCTCATAAGAGTATTAGTAGACTGTCTGCTTCATATCTACTCCCAACAGATATTCTACTGACTATAAGTAACTTTGCAAGAACGTGTCAACTTAATCTAACCCTAACCCTACCAGTCAACTAATACACTACTAACACTCTAATGAGAGTCAGTAGAAATGTTGGTGCAACATTACTTATAGTCAATAGAATGTGTTAAAGGGACCATCAGAATAAAGTGAAACCAATGCTGTATTTTCAAGTCAGATCAACAATCTAGGTGCTGCTAACAATGCTTTAATTTTACTTTCAAATCCCGGAGAACACAAACTGAAAGAATAAAGAGCAAATACTAACCTTCTGAAGATGTGATGTGAAATGCAAGAATGAATATGATTAGCCAATTTGCTTTTGATTTCATCTTATAACGACAGGTATGGTCTCGTAAAGTGAATTTCAGAGCTGGTTTCTATTTGAGAAAACCAGAAAACCCTGTTCTGTACTTAAAGGGTTCATGCCATTGTCAGGGTTATGCTCTGTTTTCTGTTTCATTGTTTTTTCGACATTCCTGTCATTTGACACAGTTTTCCCAGTGTGTTTGATTGTTGTTTTCAGTTCATCAGAGGGATTTTTCAGAAAGCAAGGTTAACTTACCATCACACATATACTAAACTCTTGGTTGAATAACCCAAATCTTGCTCGAGGTATGCTGGTTCCATAAAAGCATCCAGGAGCAAGTTCAGTCACACACAAGCCATTTGCAACAGAGCGTTGAATTGATGAATCATCATACAACAGACACTACAAAAGTACTTCTTTCTTCTTTTGTTCAGTGGCCATTTGCAGTACATACTTTGTGAATATCACCACATAAATGGTGGTTGTGTAATCAATTCTCAATTAAAACCTCTAGCGGACTAGCTTGAATGGAGATTAACTTCGTTAAATAAACTACTGGACATGCACCAAGTAATACAGAGCTAAAATATGTCTTGAATACACATTAGTAGCCTGGTGTGGCAGGTGGGAGTAGACAATGCCTTTCCTGCTTTAAAAACTGCTCACAGTTAACTTACATACCTGCAGATGCTTCCTCGCATTTGACAATGAAACCTTCGATGTTGATAGCATCTTAATAGTTGGAAAACATGAACTGTTGCTTTTCCTATTTAGCACCCAAACTCTGGAACAATCTACCTAACACTGTTCGGGAGGCAGACACACTCTGTCAGTTTAAATCTAGATTAAAGACCCATCTCTTTAACCTGGCGTACACATAACACACTAATACGCTTCTAATATTCAAATCCGTTAAAGGATTGTTGCATTAATTAGGTCAACCAGAACCGGGAACACTCCCCATAACACCCGATGTACTTGTTACATCATAAGAAGAATGGCATCTACGCTAATGTCTGTTTTTTTTCTTATTCTGAGATCACCGTAGCCACCCGATCCAGTCCGTATCCAGATCAGATGGTGGATCAGCACCTAGAGACGACCTCTACAGCCCTGAAGATCTTGGACACCTAGATGAACCCCAGAGACAGATTCCCAGTGAAGACCTCGTCACCTAGACGGCCATCGGGACAAGACCTCGGGAACCAGATGAGTCCTCTGCACAATCTAACTTTGCTGCAGTTGGAATTGAACTGCTGTTTCGTCTGGTCAGAGGAGAACTGGCCTCCGACTGTGACTGGGTTCTCCCAAGGTTTTTTTCTCCATTCTGTCACCGATGGAGTTTTGGTTTCTTGCCGCTGTTGTCTCTGGCTTGCTTAGTTGGGGACACTTAATTTCCAGCGATATCATTGACTTGATTGCACAGATACTATTTAATCTGAATGGAGCTGGACAATGACATCACTGAATTCAATAATGAAATGCCTTTAAGTGAAAATTGAGTGTTTAATCTTGTCATTTTACATTATTGACACCCTATTTCCTATTTTGACTTTGGAAAGTTGCTTTGACACAATCTGTATTGTTAAAAGCGCTATATTGATAAAGGTGACTTGTTGCATTTGCGCCCTTTTCTGATTTCTGAACTTTTAAATTTCCAGCACTGGAACACATTTTTATCACTTGTCATGGTGGCAACTCTCAGACAGGTTGTAGTGTAAAGCTTTCAGCAGCAATGTGGATTGATGTAATTGGCAGACATGGTGCGCTGCAAATTCAAACAAGAGAACCAATCAGAAGCATCAGCATCGCTTTACTTAATGGCCTTTAAATGACAGGAGGCATCGTGCACATCAAAAACAGGCAAATATTTAAAAGTAACCCCCTTTGTAATTGTTAACATTTTTATAAATAACTAATTTAATTACACATTTTTTCGCAGTAACTAACTGATTAGAGTTACATTCAATTCGTTATTGATGCATTACATGTAACTAGTTACTCCCCAATACTGTTCCCTTAAGCCCCTCTGCATCTCCCACACATGCTGTAAGGATCTGCATCTGAGCTTCAGGTCACCAGCTCCCCTGACTCCACCTCCATCGTCAGAAGTCATCGCTCCGCCTTGGCCTGTCGACCTGTTTGCTCCACCTTGGTTCCTCCCTCTCTCAGCTCAGTTATGTAGGCTCTTCGGCTTGTCAGCTCCACCTGGGTCTGCATTTCCAATGCTGATGTCTCCGTCTTTCCCAGTGTGGAAACTTGATTTTAGTAGGTTCTTCAAGACTTCAGTCTTTACATAAGAATTAAATATCAACATGCCCAACCACAGCATGTGTGTGAGACTGCTGAAAATCCAGTGAATGAGGGAACAGAATATATTAGTGAAACAAAGGCCAGCTGGTAAGAGCTGTGAGGGTAAACCTTACTCCCCTAATCTCAAGAGGCGCACGAGTGACTGACACTAAATGTTGCGGTCTTTAGCGTCCTTGTTAGCGTGCCCGCCTCTCAAGCCGGCGGCCTGAGTTCAAGTTAGGGTGGCTAGGTCCAGAGGGGTTACATTTGAGCATTCACAAGGACAACAAAATCCCAAAAAGCATTAAGATCATTATGTGATGCACATCAGAAACTGGTGGGCCAGGCCCGTGTAGTGGAAGAGGGCCTGGAGACAAAGGCAGACAAGGGTGCCAAGGCTGAGCTGGCAGGGCAGGGTGGGACCGGAGGGACAGACCAGCGAGGCTCCGGGTGAAAAACAACCCCGGCAGGCGACCAGGGCAGAGCCAGGAGCATGGCAGACCATAAAGGTGGAGCTGACAACCACCTCAAGGCAGATGAACCCCCTAGCGGCTCAGGCAGGACTGCAAAGAAGAGCACAGAGAGTTTAGTAACAGCCTCAACAGGACAGACAGGCAGCTCAGCAACAGTCTCCTTAACAGTAAGAGGGCAGACTAAGTTCAGGAGTGAACTCATAGACTTGAGTGGGCTCTGGAGCGAACTCATAGACTGGAACAGACTCTGAGGGCTCCCGAACTGGAGCGGACTCTGGAGTGGACTCTGAATGCTCCCAAGCACACAGGACAGTCCAGAGGCCAAAGGCGAAGACGGCCTTCTTGATTATGGCAGCAGCAGTGAAATTGGGCGGTTCTGTGGCGAGCTCTGAGACCACCAGAGTCAGGTCCTCCAGTACCACCAGACTCGGAATCACCGGGGTAGTCATTGCTGCCCTCTTCCTCCTTGACCTTCACTTGCGAGACAGAGACTGTGAAAATTCACTATCAGCTGGAGCAGACTCGGGTATCTCCGGGGGCACTGCAATCGGCTCAGATCGACATGATGCTAATAAATTGCGGTAACGGAGATAATCAGTAAAAGTCCTAAAGTCAAGAGTTTTAAGCCCCTCCATCTCCCAAGGAGGCAAGGGATTGTCTAGGCAAACATTAAAAATCTTGCTGAGCTCAGAATGACAAAGTTCCAATCCTACCGCCAATGTCCAAAAAGTCTGTGCCAGTCTACCCACTTCCACCGAAGATCCGCCATGGTCCACAAGTCGATAGCTCAGTCTAGCTGCTGGATCTGTAAATGGCTGGTTTATTCTGTCACGGAATGCTCCAAAACAAGCAGATCCAAAAGCAGCATTTATTGTAAAAAAATCAAAAAAGCAAAGAATAATCCAAAACAGAGCATCAGAAAACACATAACAGAAAATATAGACCAGCAACCAAAGTGAGAACCGGGCTTATATGAGGATAAGTTAACAAGGAAATGAGACAGCTGAATGAAATGAGACTTGATTGTCAAAGCAAAGGTTGATGGGAACTGAAGTCCAGAGAAACAAACACAATAAAGAAACTTGCCCTCTAGTGGCCTTACATGGGCACACCGACCAGACATTGTGACAAAATTACAATGAGAAAACACAATTTGCACACTGTTGCTCCTGAATACTTCAGTTGTTAGACATACATGGTTTTGTAGAACATAAATACTGTATGAAGCAACAGTATGAATTTGCATTGGGATTATTTATTAAAAAATAAAAGCAGTAAAATTAATCCAGAATGATTCTAGACTTCACTAGATCTTCATATGCTTTAAGAAATCACACAATAAAAATGCACATTTGTCTCCTTTGATGTGACGCTTGTTGCGCTAGGCAGAGCGTTCTTAAACAGTAACATGATGAAGACGGAGAAGAAAAAAAATCAGCTTTATTTAAAAAAGGCAAACATGACCAAACTCTGCGAGTGCATTAATGAGAACTGACAAAGAGAACTAAAACACAGCAACTTATATACCAAGGAAAACAAGGGTAATTAATGACAAACACCTGTAATGATCAATGAATCTCCCTCACAACACATTAGAAGCGGGAAAAACAAACAAAGGGAAACAGGAACTAATAAATACAAACTAAAAGATCTTAAAATTAGTCAAATTAATTTTAAAAAAGCTCATTTTTGGTTGTATAGTAGAAGAGAGCAGATGCTAACCTTCTGAAGATGAGATGTGAATTGCAAGAATCAATATTAGAAGCCAGTTGAATTTTCTTGTGGACAATTGCATCTTTTAACCTGGTCTGTCTCATGAAGCGAGTCACTGAGTTAGTTTCGACTTGACAAAAACAAACAAATCCAACCGAGACTCTGCGGTTAATGAAAGGGTTCATGTAATACTTGATTTATTTATTTTTTTCCCCCCTGAGGGCCACTTATAATGCTAGTACAATTGTTTTGCACCAAAACAGTCATAATTCAGCAATAATTTACCATTTTCCACTCCCTCTCTGACCATCTAAAAGAAAAACACTGTTTAGGAGCTGCTTCTCCTTTAAGACGTATTAAAAAAAATAAATAAATAAATAAAAAAACATCTTCACATGAGAAATAAGTATCAACATGTCCAACCACAGCATGTGTGTGTGAGACTGCAGAAAAAACAAAAACATTCAGGCATTTATTAAAAACTGAATGTCACATTTGATGTGAAACACTTTATAAACTCTTATAAATGTTTGACTTGAATAACATTGAAGAAACACACAGTTTACTGTAGCTCCCAAATTCCTCAGTTATTATAAGTGGTTTATGATTAAAATACTCTGAGAATCAACAGTATGACTTGGCATATTTGTTGAAAGCTGACAGCAGTTAAATTAATCCAGAATGATTATAGAGTTCACTAGATGTGCTTTAAAACCACTTATTTTGCAGCAGTGTTTTAATGGGTACTATAGTATTTTATTAGCTCTTAATAATCTCGATGATGGAGATGCATGATTTATTGGGTTCTGATATGACACTGAACAACTACTATTTGTTAAGAAATATTTGTAAGTTTTATACTTTCTGTTTATTTGCAGTTTAATCTCCAGTTGAGAAGATCTGATCTGCACTGCTGGTTAAAATCACAACAGCAACATGGTTTGAATTATTTCTATTAAAAATGCATTGGGTTGTCTGCAGAGCTGCAGAGGAAGTAAGTGGACATTTAACAGACGTCTTCATCCAGAGCGACTGCAGACTGTTATGGTGAGTGTCTTTGTTCATTTGTCCAGCTGATGTTTTAATCAATGGCAGCAGCTGTTTCAAAGAAAAATCTTCAATAATTTAAATTTAAATGGTTATTGATTAAGAGTCATTCCTCATTACAGTGAATGTGACAGTCAGGGGTTTGTTTGAGACATTCAGTATAGCAAGTAAATTAGATCTTAACAAAGAGTGAATATTTTTAAAAAAGCTAAGTGTTTTCAAAAATGCATGTAATAAATGCATAACAGCATAATTTAGAAATTTCTGTTTTATTTATGCAAAATTATGTATAAAGTGTCAAAATATTTTTAATGTGTATTTGCATACATAAAATTCAAACTATGAAAATAGCCATTTTATTCCAGTAAAAAAAAAAAAATTCACCACATAACACTGATAAACACAATACATCATTTAAAATGTAGTCGAAATGATATTGCACAGTAAATATTGAAGATTTTACTATGATGTCCGTGTACCCGATGTTAAACGCTCGTTAGTGAACAAATTAAATAAAATGGTGAGTTGTAAGAGAGAATTATTTCCTGAAAGTACACAGGTACCTCAAAAGTATCCTTCATTGAAGGAACATCGGTGTGTTTGAAATATTAACATAACCCTAAAATCAAAGTCAGCGCTAACTTATGATCCAAAATCTGTAGCGTCTTTTGATTTTAGTCACTATTATTGGCTTTGAATTACTGTAAAAATATAATCAAATGATATACAGCATAAAAATGAAATTAAAGAACCAATAAATACACAACAGCATGGAAAAATCAGGAAATAAACAACAAATTTCACAGCATCACCCTTTAAATGGAAAAACGCTTTTGTAAATCCTAATATTAGTAGAAATATTGTTCTCTCCACACCAAACAGTGCAAATACAGTCACAGACCCCATTGAGAGCGTCACTCCAACAAAACAAAACAGGAATAACTTAAATGTAAAGACAAGAGTTGTCCGAGTTTGCATTTGATCTGGTATAATGGAGTATATAGTGTATAAATGAGCCCCGAATGTGACTCCGGGAGCAGCATGGCACGCTATGAGCACATCTGACCACGTCCGTATACTGAGAGCTGCTCCTACAGTCAGTCCTAGACCTGCTATGAACACTATACTGGGAAATGTAAAGATCATGACTAAAAACATTATGATTTGGTGTCCGTGTCGTGAATTTGCAAAGTCATGATATGCAGCGGCTACTGTGAAAGTGGAGGATAGGATCAGATTTAAAGGAACGGCAACATCTGGATTGAGAGTGTTTCTTATAACGACCGTAAAACTGACGAGTACAAATAGTATTTCTGCAAAATGGAAATGTTCATGCGTTATTTTAGTGAAAATAAAAGCAGTGTTCAGTAAAATTAGTAAAATCCATCGTGCAGTTTCTGCTGAATTGTCATGTTTTTCAGAGAGCATCTGATTTTGTTCATGCACGTCTTGACTGGTCTCTTCTGTTTCTAACTCTTGTCTCAATACTGAGTAAAATCTGTGATCATTGAGCCAAGCTAACTTGTCTATTTCTTCTATGAGAGCTGCTCTTTGAGCAGCTTCTGGTTCAGAGACTCTTAACATGTGAAATCTTCCTCCACAAGCGTTGATCACTTCTCCAGCAATCCCTCTGGACGCTCCTGTGAAAGGTTCCTGCTGATTTTGGAGCAGAAGAACAATGCAGTACTGCAGGACTTCTGCTCCCAGCAGCTCCTGGGCTCGTTTCTCAATATCACACTGTTGTGATTGTTGATCTTCCAGATTCAGGACCATTAAAACGGCGTGAGGTCCAGGAGACGAGAGAAACAGCGCTGTTGTGAAGGTCTGTCTCGCTGTGTCCTCCTCACAGAGGTTTGGTCCAGTGACCAGCATCATTCTACGAGCCTCGTCTGTAATTACTGGAGTCTTTACAATCTCTCTGTCCTCCTGTCCACCGTCTTTCCTTCCTGACAGAAGATCTGCAGCGACGAATCTGGACTGACCTCTGACTCCCACGACCAGGATCCGCACTTCATCTTCATCAGAAGCTGAAATAGTGCAAAACCATCATGCAAAGCAAGAACAATTTAGTAAAAGGTATTCTTTGAAAACAAACCTATTATCTCTTGTGTAAGGAGTTTTAGAAGTTTAACATGAAAAATGAGACTAAAATACTGACATTAATGAGCAGGTACATTACCTTCTCCTTGTACGGTGTGAAATGACAGAATCAGTGTGAAGAGCAAGATGGGTGTTATGTTCAATTTCATCGTACAAGCTATAAGGCCAAATGTATCTTTAAATAGCCTATCTGTTACTCAAGTACCCGTATTAACTACACTAAGAATATAAATAAGGTTTTACTTACAACCAGTTAGTTTAGAAAAAGCTTTTTAAGTGTAGTTCGGTCCTGTGTTTTGTTTTGCTAAAACTAAGCTCCACAAGTCGATGTCAGAGTAGATATTAAACCAGTTTGACAAGTTATTTGGAAAAGGCAGGACTCCAGACTGTGACTAGTCGGTCGCATTTTGCTTTTTCTTTTTTCTTTTTTTTTTTCTCTCTAACGGTGAGACTGAAGTTTGTTAGCGATCGCACGGGTGCCAGATAATCGCTGTCATTTCTGTTGTGAATGAGAAGCATTTAAACGGCAAAAGCGGAACGAAACCGCACAACGAAACCGGAAGAAAGCGTAGCGCGAGCTCAGAGCAAACACTGACCGCTCAATCACGTGACCGTTTTAAACAGAGCTGAGATCCAGTGTGAAGCATTCGAGACAAGATCTCCGATATAAACCACTAACTAAACCACTGATTTATAGCAGCTTAAAACTGGATCAACCCGAGCTGAGATTCTCAACATCCCTGAAACATTGTGCAGAAACGATCCAGTTAAAATCCACAAATTACTAACATTTATAAAGGAGTAACCTAACTGTAATAACATTAACTCTAATTATGGTATTGTGGCAGAAAGGTGGGAATCATTATGTAGAGTAGACGTGATTTAAATGGTTTAAAGAAGTAAGGTAATTAGCCTGCAGTGTTTTTGTTGTTGTTAAGCTGTTTTTGTGCATTTGTATTTATGTAAGCTACTGATTTTCATAACAAATACCATAGAAACCTAGTTACATTTTACCATGATACTGAGAGGCGCCATCCCTTATAAAAATTAATCATGGTTTTATTGTAGTAAAATATATTTTTTTTTTTATATATCGTAGGCTATTGATTACAATTTGTATAACCACAGTTTTACTGTAATACCATGTTTAAACTATGGTAATTTGTGGTTACCATGATTTAACTAGTAACCATGTTTGTTTGTTTTTGGCATTATTTGCAGTAAACCCATGGTTAATTTTCATGCATGGTTATCATGATCTACAAATGTATGATATTATGGAAGACCATAATAAAAGTAAATTTTATAAAAGTAGAGTCCTAATTCAGTCAGTCAGAATATGTAAAAGTTACCCTATAAAATGAGGTTGCTTTTTTTTTCTTTTTTTTTTAACATCTTACGTTTTTTTCCCTTCAGTATAAATAACAAGAACAGTAAGTGAAAGTAGGAAGCATCATCGTGAGAATCTGAAATATAAGGTAATTTTTAACAGGAAAAAAAAATCCAGTCTTGCCAAAAACGTCTGTGTCACACGTGATCTTCTGTGAATTATGGAAGGCAGACGGGGCCAAAAATCTTTAAGCGGAACATGTGGAATTTGACCATGTCAACACACACTGTTTGTCCACCTTAATGCAACAACACACAGCAGCCAATGAAATCGCTGTATTTTAGATTATTTTTGCATATGTGACGCGACGGTACATTGGTATATATGTACACAATCATCAGACATCATGTTTATTCATGAAGGATGTAGTAATGGTACACTAATGTACACACATGCCAAAATCAGAAGTTATATTTTATTACCGCAGAATGTTTCCAGTATATTTATCAGTAAAAAAGGTATTCTTTGAAAACAAGCCTCCTCTATTGTGTAAGGATTTTTAGAGGATAAACTGAAAAAGGAGACCAAAATACTGACATTAATGAGCAGGTACATTACCTTCTGCTTGTACAGCTATGGTGTGAAATGCCAGAATCAGTGTGAAGAGCAAGATGGGTTTTGTGTTGATTAATTTCATAGTACAACCTAAAGCCAAATATAACATTGTGCAGAAACGATCCAGTTAAAATCCACAAATTACTAACATTTAGAAAGGATTAACTCTAATTATGGTATTGTGGCAGAAAGGTGGGAATCATTATGTAGAGTAGACGTGGTTTAAATGGTTTAAAGTAAGGTAATTAGCCTGCAGTGTTTTTGTTGTTGTTAAGCTGTTTTTGTGCATTTGTATTTATGTAAGCTACTGATTTTCATAACAAATACCATAGAAACCTAGTTACATTTTACCACGGTATTGAGAGGCGCCATCTGTTATGAAAATTAATCATGGTTTTATTGTAGTAAAAATGTAGTAACCATGTTTTTTTAATATATCGTAGGCTATTGATTACAATTTGTATAACCACAGTTTTACTGTAATACCATGTTTAAACTATGGTAATTTGTGGTTACCATGATTTAACTATAGTAACCATGTGTGTTTTTGTTTCTTTTTTTAGGCATTATTTGCAGTAAACCCATGGTTAATTTTTATGCATGGTTATCATGATCTACAAATGTATGATATTATGGAAGACCATAATAAAAGTAAATTTTATAAAAGTAGAGTCCTAATTCAGTCAGTCAGAATATGTAAAAGTTACCCTATAAAATGAGGTTGCTTTTTTTTTCTTTTTTTTTTAACATGTTACGTTTTTTTCCCTTCAGTATAAATAACAAGAACAGTAAGTGAAAGTAGGAAGCATCATCGTGAGAATCTGAAATATAAGGTAATTTTTAACAGGAAAAAAAAATCCAGTCTTGCCAAAAACGTCTGTGTCACACGTGATCTTCTGTGAATTATGGAAGGCAGACGGGGCCAAAAATCTTTAAGCGGAACATGTGGAATTTGACCATGTCAACACACACTGTTTGTCCACCTTAATGCAACAACACACAGCAGCCAATGAAATCGCTGTATTTTAGATTATTTTTGCATATGTGACGCGACGGTACATTGGTATATATGTACACAATCATCAGACATCATGTTTATTCATGAAGGATGTAGTAATGGTACACTAATGTACACACATGCCAAAATCAGAAGTTATATTTTATTACCGCAGAATGTTTCCAGTATATTTATCAGTAAAAAAGGTATTCTTTGAAAACAAGCCTCCTCTATTGTGTAAGGATTTTTAGAGGATAAACTGAAAAAGGAGACCAAAATACTGACATTAATGAGCAGGTACATTACCTTCTGCTTGTACAGCTATGGTGTGAAATGCCAGAATCAGTGTGAAGAGCAAGATGGGTTTTGTGTTGATTAATTTCATAGTACAACCTAAAGCCAAATATAACATTGTGCAGAAACGATCCAGTTAAAATCCACAAATTACTAACATTTAGAAAGGATTAACTCTAATTATGGTATTGTGGCAGAAAGGTGGGAATCATTATGTAGAGTAGACGTGGTTTAAATGGTTTAAAGTAAGGTAATTAGCCTGCAGTGTTTTTGTTGTTGTTAAGCTGTTTTTGTGCATTTGTATTTATGTAAGCTACTGATTTTCATAACAAATACCATAGAAACCTAGTTACATTTTACCACGGTATTGAGAGGCGCCATCTGTTATGAAAATTAATTATGGTTTTATTGTAGTAAAAATGTAGTAACCATGTTTTTTTAATATATCGTAGGCTATTGATTACAATTTGTATAACCACAGTTTTACTGTAATACCATGTTTAAACTATGGTAATTTGTGGTTACCATGATTTAACTATAGTAACCATGTGTGTTTTTTTTGTTTCTTTTTTTTAGGCATTATTTGCAGTAAACCCATGGTTAATTTTTATGCATGGTTATCATGATCTACAAATGTATGATATTATGGAAGAACGTAATAAAAGTAAATTTTATAAAAGTAAGAGTCCTAATTCAGTCAGTCAGAATATGTAAAAGTTACCCTATAAAATGAGGTTGCTTTTTTTTTTTTTTTTTAACAGATGTTATGGTTTTTTTCCTTGCAGTATAAATAACAAGAACAGTAAGTGAAAGTAGGAAGCATCATCATGAGAATCTGAAATATAAAGTGATTTTTAACAGGAAAAAAATCCAGTCTTGCCAAAAACGTCTGTGTCACACATGATCTTCTGTGAATTATGGAAGGCAGACGGGGCCAAAAATCTTTAAGCGGAACGCTCACCCTGTTGGTTGATCTATAGCAGGCGATTGTATTCTATGATCTATGCATAAAAACCTGTCTGTTTACTTAAGTAACAGATATGGGTGTCATGCAATTACATATTTTTAATATGACTGACTATACAGGTGCATCTCAATGAATTAGAATGTCATGGAAAAGTTCATTTATTTCAGTAATTCAACTAAAATTGTGAAACTCGTGTATTAAATAAATTCAATGCACACACACACACTGAAGTAGTTTAAGTCTTTGGTTCTTTTAATTGTGATGATTTTGGCTCACATTTAACAAAAACCCACCAATTCACTATCTCAACAAATTAGAATATGGTGACATGCCAATCAGCTAATCAACTCAAAACACCTGCAAAGGTTTCCTGAGCCTTCAAAATGGTCTCTCAGTTTGGTTCACTAGGCTACACAATCATGGGGAAGACTGCTGATCTGACAGTTGTCCAGAAGACAATCATTGACACCCTTCACAAGGAGGGTAAACCACAAACATTCATTGCCAAAGAAACTGGCTGTTCACAGAGTGCTGTATCCAAGCATGTTAACAGAAAGTTGAGCAGAAGGAAAAAGTGTGGAAGAAAAAGATGCACAACCAACCAAGAGAACCGCAACCTTATGAGGATTGTCAAGCAAAATCGATTCAAGAATTTGGGTGAACTTCACCAGGAATGGACTGAGGCTGGGGTCGAGGCATCAAGAGCCGCCACACACAGACGTGTCGAGGAATTTGGCTACAGTTGTCGTATTCCTCTTGTTAAGCCACTCCTGAACCACAGACAACATCAGAGGCGTCTTACCTGGGCTAAGGAGAAGAAGAACTGGACTGTTGCCCAGTGGTCCAAAGTCTTCTTTTCAGATGAGAGCAAGTTTTGTATTTCATTTGGAAACCAAGGTCCTAGAGTCTGGAGGAAGGGTGGAGAAGCTCATAGCCCAAGTTGCTTGAAGTCCAGTGTTAAGTTTCCACAGTCTGTGATGATTTGGGGTGCAATGTCATCTGCTGGTGTTGGTCCATTGTGTTTTTTGAAAACCAAAGTCACTGCACCCGTTTACCAAGAAATTTTGGAGCACTTCATGCTTCCTTCTGCTGACCAGCTTTTTAAAGATGCTGATTTCATTTTCCAGCAGGATTTGGCATCTGCCCACACTGCCAAAAGCACCAAAAGTTGGTTAAATGACCATGGTGTTGGTGTGCCACAAACTGATCTCCTCCATGCCATGCCGAATTGAGGCAGTAATTAAAGCAAAAGGAGCCCCTACCAAGTATTGAGTACATATACAGTAAATTAACATACTTTCCAGAAGGCCAACAATTCACTAAAAAAAATTTTTTATTGGTCTTATGAAGTATTCTAATTTGTTGAGATAGTGAATTGGTGGGTTTTTGTTAAATGTGAGTCAAAATCATCACAATTAAAAGAACAAAAGACTTAAACTACTTCAGTCTGTGTGCATTGAATTTATTTAATACATGAGTTTCACAATTTGAGTTGAATTACTGAAATAAATGAAATTTTTTCCACGACATTCTAATTTATTGAGATGCACCTATATATTTAATGTGAATTTAACATTGAAAGTTAATGTGAATAAAAACTCTGTAAGTTAGGCTGCTTATCATAATTATCATAACACTTTCATTGTACAGAAAGAGAGCAAAGAACATTTTCACTGAGAGTCTAGAGTTCAAGCACTCTCAAAAACTCTCATTAAAATCACTGAAGCTGTTTACACTATGAAATGAATATCTTACTTACAGATTCATACACACATCTGCACTTTGTTGTTTCTAACGAGAGAATTCGCCAGAAAGAGGTATTCAGTCAGCGAGCAAGTGAAGAAAACACCAGCATTTTAGCGATGACTCATCCGAACGCCTCTGATTGGTCATTGCATTCATAAGCTCAACAGCATCGTGTGTAATTGGTTATAATGCGCAGTGCTGTACGAACTAGTCTGTATCTGGCTCAGCACCAGCCTGCGAACGCAGATTTGAATTTAGCAGCTGATGATATGACACGCTGGACGATTTAATCTCGCTGGTGTGATTGTATCAAATTTACAAAATATTATAGGCTATTTTTTTGTCTTTTGGAAGATGCATTTAAAATCCAATTGGCTCAAAAATATGAGGGGACACGTGCAGAGCCGTCATGCCCATTCGAAGTGAGGGGCATGGGTATACAATCATCAGACATCATGTTTATTCATGAAGGATGTAGTAGTGGTACACTAATGTACACGTATGCCAAAATCAGACTTTATATTTTAATACCGCCAGAATGCGTGTCTACACATACAAAAGATACGCATTCAAAATTAACGTGTTAACGCAGACAAATGGTGCATGTCGACACGGTAAAATTCCATGCATTCCATTTAAAGACTTTTTGCCCCATCTGCTTCCATAGTTATTTCCATTATCCCTTCTTGCATGTATTTGGTTGTGAAATATATTTTGTAGACCAGACAGAGTTGTTGACGATTCTTCCTATTGAAAAGTTGTGTGTGTATATATAATTTTTTTTTTTTTTTTTTTAATTTATGGCTAAATAGAAGAGAGCAGATACTAACCTTCTGAAGATCATATGAGAAATGCTACAGTCAAAATGAGAGGCCTCTTTAGTTTTGTCTTGGTTAACTTCATTTAATCTAAGATCTTTCTCAGAAAGCAAGTCACATTTAATTGATTTCAAGTTGACAAAAGCAAACAGATCTGGGTTTGGTCTCACAATGTTTGCTATAAAATGTCTTTATCAACTTGGATCCAGGAGAGTTGTGAGTGGCTCAGTTGTGACATTTTATTTTATCGTCTTCAGGGGCTTTCTGAACTGTATAATCAGCATTAAAGAACCCAACAGTAATGCTGGATAAAACAAAAAAGAACTTAGGAAGTATTCCATATATATTTTAAGCAAACTCAACAACATCTCTAAAATCAGAACAACTGAAGCAATAAGCACAAAACCACACGGAACCAACACTAAGTCAATTGCGGTTTCGTGCATGTTGGGATCTAATATAAACAATGCAATTGCAATCATGATAATTAGCAGAATTATTGTGAGCTTCACTCTAAACAGAGCAGAGAGCACAATCACACACAACACTGTGAGTTCAGCACAAACTGCACAAAACAGAAATAATAGCAATAATTCTCTGACATTTAGTTTTCGGAGCTTCAATGATAAATTTAAGAATTCATAAGTTCCAATCGTGACTCCAATAGCAGCACAGCATGCAATGAAAACATCAGACAGAGTCCTTATGCTAGTGATTGATCCAAGGGTTATTCCTAAACCTACTGTAAATAGAAACTCTGTTCTGATTTTTTCTTTGTTACTTGACTTGCGCAGTGGTAGATACTTTATAAAAGCTGCCGCAACTGTGGAGCACAGAGCCAAATTTAGTGCAAAAGCAACCTGTGGACTCAAAGCATTTCTTAAAGACACCATAAATGTCACGAGTCCAGCTAAAGATGCCTCAAAAATTAATATTGTGTGCTTCTGTTCAGTAGCCAGAATAACAGCAATCAGAGAAATGAGCAAACTCCATCCAACCACTCCTAAAGTGTCACGCATTGCAGACGAGACCTGACTTTCTCCAAGTTTGTCATCTATTTCACTTATTTTTCACTCCAGCCTTTCTGATCGTAACTGTTGTGTCAATACTGAGTAAAATCTGTGTTCATTGAGTTGAACTAACTTCTCTACTTCTTCTACGAGAGCTGCTCTTTGAGCAGGTTTTGGTTCAGAGTCTCTTATGATGTGAAATCTTCCTCCACAAGCGTTGATCATTTCTCCAGCAATCCCTCTGGACGCTCCTGTGAAAGGTTCCTGGTGATTTTGGAGCAGAAGAACAATGCAGTACTGCAGGACTTCTGCTCCCAGCAGCTCCTGGGCTCGTTTCTCAATATCACACTGTTGTGATTGTTGATCTTCCAGATTCAGGACCATTAAAACGGCGTGAGGTCCAGGAGACGAGAGAAACAGCGCTGTTGTGAAGGTCTGTCTCGCCGTGTCCTCCTCACAGAGGTTTGGTCCAGTGACCAGCATCACTCTACGAGCCTCGTCTGTAATTACTGGAGTCTTTACAATCTCTCTGTCCTCCTGTCCACCGTCTTTCCTTCCTGACAGAAGATCTGCAGCGACGAATCTGGACTGACCTCTGACTCCCACGACCAGGATCCGCACTTCATCTTCATCAGAAGCTGAAAAGCAAAGTGAAACTATCATGCAAAGAACAAAAATGGGATAGGAATGGTATATTCTTTGAAAACATGCATGATCATGTGCAACTTTTGCTTCTCAAATACTGTAAATTGATCGTGTGTAAGGATTTTTAGAGATTTATACTTAGACCAAAATATTGATTCAGTCATTGAAGGTTTGGAATGACATCAGGATGAGTAAATGAAAACTTTCATGAGCTATAGGTACACTATCAATTTGAATTTTTTGTTTAACAGTAATGAGCAGGTACATTGCCTTCTGCTTGTACAGACATGGTGTGAAATACCAGAATCAGTGTGAAGAGCAAGTTTGTTTTTGTCTTCATCGTTAGTTGGTTAGTTTCACCGTACAACATAAAGCCAAATGTAACTTTAAATATCCATGACTCAAGTTACCCAGAAAAACAGTAAAAAAAGTTTTTTACTTACAGTCAGTTTAGTTAGAAATACTGTAAAGTGTAGTTCGGTCCTGTCTCTTCCTTTGTCAGAAAACTATGCTCGACAAGGATTGGTTCTAAAATAAACCTAAACTTAAATTCTAAGTAGGACAGGTTTTTAAAAAGAGCCTAAAGCTCTTAAACATTTGTAAGTTAGTGTTTACTTTCTTGTGTAAAGGTTTCTAAAGTTTCTGCCTGTATGTTTTTCACTGGTCAAGCCACTATTTTTGTCCACCAGTGTTTTTTTCATTCAAGTATGTTATTTCCCAGTTGATTTAAATCCCTCTGCACACAGTCTCGATCGTATATTATACATTTAACATGAGGCAATCACATCTGCTCCCTCCATGGTGAGGCCTTGCAAAAATTTACATCGTTAACAATTTAGGAAACCTGCTGTAAATAATCTTCAAAGAATTATGACTCCGGATTCTCATGTGTAAGATTCTTTGAGCAATATGTTCTTATGATTTACCCATTTTTGTGCATCTCTGGTTGTCTTGGACATCGTTTTGAGACCAGACTGTGCTGCCATGTTTGTTCAGGATGGTGCTGCCAACTCCTCCTGGCCTGAGAGCAGCGTACAACTCACTTCGTCGCCTTATCTTCCAGACATCCATGCTGTTGGCCAAGGTCAAGATGTCTTCTTTGCTGTTAATGCAACATCATAAATTTTTGCTGTTTGTGTTGGGGTATTCACTTACACTATAATCCAAACCAAACCCTGAAGTGTTTCGCTTTTAGATCCAATTGTATTTGCTTAAACAAACTGGAGTGATTTAAATTCTGTGCCGTGCATTAAAACTACTGTAAATCTCAAGCTGCGAGCCAAGATATTATCTTTCAGTCCATCTGTAGAAAAACCAAAATGTCCTACCCTAGACCTTGACATTTTCCCTTCAGAAATGAATGAGAAGAATTTCCTTACCGCAGTTGCGTCTTCTGAACGACAGCGCTGAAGTGGAGACCCAGCAGGGGTCTTGCTTTTCCGCTTACTCGTTTTCAAGACTTTCATGGAAAACTGGGTCGGCCAGAAATCATAACGATCAATGTTTTTTGGAGGTGAAAATCTGTGACCTATAAATGTGGTTGAGAAGTAAAGCAAGAAAGTCTAACTCCTTTTTATCACACTTTATTTGACCATTTTATCAGCTAGGATTCACAAACATTTTATGTCAGACGTACGTTTTCATCAGATTCTGAGAAATGTGTCATTACATGACTTGCTCACCAATGGATCCTCTGCAGTGAATGGGTGCCGTCAGAATGAGGGTCCAAACAGCTGATAAAAACATCACAATAATCCACACCACTCCAGTCCATCAATTAATGTCTTGTAAGAAACAAATCCATCAAGGCGTTTTAAATTCAAACTATCACTTCCCGCTACAATACGAGTCCATAATCCATAATAACGCTTCCTTTATTATTGGCTTGTCATCAACTCACATAAAACCTGCTCTAAAGTTTTCCTCATTTAAACCGCTGTTCTTGTAAATCCCCAACACTGGCATTATTACAGGACGCTGTTCAAACTTTCCTAACTGCTCCAAAAAGTTGTTTGGCTCTCCATTTGTCATCTTATTTAGAGAGCCGGTCATATATGACTCTGTTTATGGAAGTTTCACGGCTCAGCAGGCAGTAGATTTTGTAATTTTGCTCAGGTGCTGGTGGCTGATCATGGAGTTTACAGACACTTTTTGCTCAGTCGAGGGGAAAAGACAGTGATAATTGAGCAGGGTGGAAAAACAGACTACTTCCTTTCGACATTCTCAATATTATCCCTTGACCTTTTCACCCAAATATGAACATGTACTCACCCTCATATCATTTACTATTGTGAAACACTACAGGAGAAATGCTGAAGACACTTTATACAATGAACGTTCATACCGAATCCATACTGTTCATAACCTACCATTCATAACAGTAATCCTGCACAATGCAAAGCAAGGGCGTACAATTAATTAGGGATAGGGACATGTCCCTACCAATATCCAGTGACTACTAAAGTCCCTAGCAATTTTTTTTGATCAAACATTAAATGTATAGGCCTATGTAACTGGACTGGATGCTTTCAACTGATTTCCTATTGAACTGTCTGTCACTAACTGAATTACAGTAGTCAAACTACTTAAAGTGAAATAAGATACAAACTGGATTATAATGCACAATGTTTCTATCTAACGTGTTTTGAGGTGGAGCTCGTCATATTGCCCGAATGTTTTCACTCATTTGCAGTAAACCCAGGGGCGGACTTAACCAATAGGCGAGGTAAGCGGCCGCTTAGGGCCCCGGGAATCAGGGGGCCCCGTCTGATATTCGCGAAACATATTTGACAAATGCACCAGTATGTATTTGTGTTATGGAGAGCGTCAAATGTTCACTCACCACTCAAAACGGCGAGTTTTTGTCAGGTGCGGAGTTCTGCAAGCTTGTGAATCCTCTCATTATAACAACGTGTAGATAAGATGTAAATAAGAGATTCATTGTGCAGAGAGCTTATTAACGGAACGTCGTGAGATCGCGATGAACTGAAGTGACAGCTTTTAGTGATTATAGACGGAGCGCTCTTTGCGCGCATTCTACACTGTTATGACTGTCTCAGAACGGTTATATTCACCTCAGTAAAGAAATAGTGTTTTAAGTCAATTTTATTTGTCTTGATGTTTCAAAATGACTCTCTTGTGTGCTTTTCGGAGACAATAAATGCAAATGAACTATAAACTAAAAACTCGTATAAATGCACGAATGCAATGACTGGAGATTTTCGCTTAATAGATTACATTTTCGATTTGTTTCTCGACAAACCCTATTATATGCCTTAAGAACACTTGGAATGAGTTGCATGGGATATTTTTTGACATTTCAATCCTTTTTGGAAAACGATTGAAGTTTATAATTCATTAAATGAACAAGTGCAAGCATTTTTTTTTTTTTTTATATATAATGTCTTCTTTTGTTATCCGAAAAAAAATAAGGTAGCATATGGCTTTAGAACAGCATCAGGTTGACTAATTATTTAGGCTACTTAAGTTGTAAAGGGGTAATACAATAAATAATAGCTATAGCTATAATGAGAGAGAGCTAGCGAGCAAAATAAGGGTTATGTGTAAAAGAGCATTATAGTTATTTTGTTGGGGCCCCGTACCTGAAATTTGCTTAGGGCCCCCAAATCACTAAGTCCGCCCCTGAGTAAACCAGTTACCTCACCTGAATATGTTTGTAGATGGAGATTTTATTTGTAAACATCATACTTTTTTCTAATAATCTAATAGGCTACTTTTAATCTAATAAAACTACAGAGATAAGCCAGTAGTAGCCTACTGATAGTGTCGTAAACATGGCTGAAGGATCGAAAAGTGGAGGAACAGATAAACCGATGCAATTGAACGAGTCATTTATGCTGGAACGGTTCCGATTGATTCAAATTCAAACTTGTGAATTCATTCATGTCAAGCAATTCACTTGCAAAAAACAGTTCAAAAGAGCCATTCATTCACGAATTTCGACATCACTTGTAATGATTTTAAGAAGCACGTAGTAATTGGTAAAACTTTTCGAAACAGTGAAACATTGCGTCGCAAAATGATTTTGAAGCACTAAATTGTATCGCGAATCGCGAATTGTTTGATCGGGAATTGTTTGTTCAGATCGGGATTTCGAAGAGTGTATCGCTAGTCATTTGATTTGGATCGGAACTTCGGAGCGGGTTCGCAATTTCGTGAATTGAAAGATTCGTGATGCTCCGAAGTCCCGATATGAAATGATACTTCACGAATCATTATTCAGATTTCGGAATTTATGCGTATCGCGAATCTTTTTCTGAGTTTATTCTTGCTTTCTTTTTCTTTTCTTTTCTTACTTTTTAATTAAACAGTACAAAGTAGGCTATCATATCAAATCAAGGCAGTACAGATATAAACACAAACACAAATAAAAAAAAAGAAAGAATACACAAATACAAATTCCTTAAGAAAATGCACTATGGTTTTATTAAGGTAAAGTGCCCATGTTTGTTTTTTTGTTTGTTTTTGGAGTATTGACAATTTTACTACAAAAAAAAAAAAAAAGGATAATTTGGATAACTTTATCTAACTTTGGATAGGATCCATGTACTACTGCTTTAGATCAATTTGAATAAAGAAAAGAGAGGTTTAGAGCCAGTAAGTTTTTATGTATGTGAAAGTTAGTGAGCAGGAAACAAATTAAGTTATATGTTCCTGTATTCTCTTTTGAGTAGTAAAACAATCCATGGAAAACATCTTTAAAACAGAAAGAAAAGTCGCTTACAAAATGAGATCAGATGCTTCCTGAACAACGTAAATGCAAAAGCTGTTTTAAGCGCAAAGGATGGTCACACCAAATGTTGATTTAATTTAGTTAATAGAAGTTATTTGATAAATAAAATCTATTTATAACATTATTTTTGACAGCATCCTCATTTTACAGCATTT
This sequence comes from Onychostoma macrolepis, assembly GCF_012432095.1. NCBI lineage: Eukaryota > Metazoa > Chordata > Actinopteri > Cypriniformes > Cyprinidae > Onychostoma > Onychostoma macrolepis. The sequence continues at coordinate 2,613,308 of NC_081179.1, forward strand.
TTACACAAGCGCCTAAACGTTTAACAGTACTGTAGCTTTGCAGGTAGGTTTCTTGAAGCGTCTCAGAGATGTTGCCACAGTTCTTCTGGATTTAGTCTGTCTCAGTTTGTTTCTTCATGTCATTCCAGACATCAGATGATGATCAGATCTCTGTGTGGAGCACTGGCTGTTGTCAGACAAAAATCTCACTGGATTATTACAATTAATGGCAAAATGAATGTTTGGAAATGTAAACTGATATTTCCTCTGGGCACACAGCAAAAGATAAAAATAACTGGCTTAAAACTTTTTTTTTTTTGCATTTTCTGTGCACATTTTCAGAGAAAATGTATAATGCATTTAACCATTTTGTTTTTGTAGGGCAAGGAACTAACATGAACCTCCATGCGCCAAAATCTACCGTGGTGAATAGCGTGAAATCTTAAGTTACCTGTGAAGGTGAGTTTGTTCCTCTGTTGCCTGGAGCCTTTAACAGTTGTTTATCTATCATTTTGACAATTACTTGCTGTGACAATGAGGCAATTGAAAGTCAATTTCAGCGGGAGTAACACCTCTCTGTCTGAAGATGTGGGGCAGGAGGTAATATTGACTTTTCCAACAGCTGTAATTTCATCTCCATAAAAGAAACCGCTGACCGATGCAGTGGCCACTGGGACTGATCAATATTTATCAGGTTTACAGCTTTGCATATAAAGATGCAGGAAATGAAAAAGAGACATAAATCACAGTGTCAGGTTGACACTGGGCGCTTGTTGAATGAAGACAGAGAGATCTGAAATGCTAATATAGCCTCAAGAGGGCTTGAAAGTTGCTATGTGATTGCCAAAATGTTTTGAGTGGTTGCTAGGGTATTTTGGTGTATTTGTGCATGGCCTTATCAGCTTTAATTTTTGAATAAATCACACATTTCAAGCACCCCAGAGGAAGTCAGTTAAATTTTCCTGTGATTTATTTTTTCTTCACACGGTCAGGTCACATATCTGGGATATGTGAATCAAAGCTCATTTATTTCAACCTTATCTTTCTTCCTCGTGAAAGTACATCCAGAACTTTGACTTGATCTTTTGAGCGATTAAATTAAGCACTGAAGTCTCCTACATTTAGAAATCTGTCTTCTTGCAGATTTTGGACGGTATTATTGTGTTTGTTCTTAAGTAAAACAGACAGCAGGTCAACTGCTCTAATGTTGACATTCTTTGAACCTGATATTGTTCGTTAGAATGATGTGTGGAATCCTGAGAAACGGCTTTGCTGCCAATTTGGACCAATTACGAGCATCAGCCGTGTCAGTGTGAGTCAGCGCAGCGCCGTGTCATATGACTCAGCTCCAGCGGATCAGATGTTGTTCGCGTGTTTGGTTTGGCTGTACTGTTCACGATTTTGATAAAATACCTCTGTAGTGCATTTTTCACAAAATAAGTGTGACTTTTCACATTATCATCTCAAATTCCTTAAAATGAAATGATTGGCACACTGTGAAACTCATGTAAAATGGTCCAGAAATGTCCAGGTCACATTTCACTCCAAAACCAATATGATAAAATGAGAAATAATTTTTATTTTGTCTTATTAGGAAATATTTACAGTATAATATATATACATATATATATATATATATATATATATACAGTGTGTGTGTGTGTGTGTGTGTATATATATACATATATATATATATTTTTTTTTCATAGTATATATATATATAATTTTGTGACCATTAATTAATAAAACATTTTTACATTTTACATAATTTAAAACTAATTCTCAGTAGCCATACTGTAATGAATAAGGGGAAAATATGTGGAGAAATCAATCTAGAAATCTAGTTTTCATGCAGAGTGAATTACCGATTGTGACTTATAAAGTTAAATAAGTGTAATTTTTCATATTATCATTTCAAATACCTTAAAGTTAAATTATCCACACACTGTGAAACTCATGAAAATGGTCCAGAAATGTCCAGGTCATAATAATAAATAATAAATAAATATACAAAGAAAATTAAACCTATTTTTAGAAGCATCTATCTGTCTGTCTGTCTGTCATTGTGACATTATTTTTTCTGACAATTAATACAAATTTCTAGATTTTACAGTTAAACCCTCAACAAACCTCATGTTTAATGAAAGCAATTGCATAACAGTAGTATCTGTTTTACTGATTGGTTTCAGTGATTTTATTTTCTTTCCACCTGTTGGTGTGACGTCTCTGCATTTACACCTAATTCAGGTTGGTTCTGTTCATACTACACTGATTTAATGTGAATTCATTTGTCACTAGCTAAATTTTTCAAGGCTTAAGTGGGTTGTAAAATGCAATTAAACTGAGTCTGATTCTGCTGCTGTAGCCTTTTTGTTTCTTGCGATCTAATTACAGACCCTCAAAGCAGACAGAGAACAGAGACCTTTCATTTTTGACCCAATGATAATCAAATTAGTTCAGTGCACACCTGGTGACTGAGAGAGGACAATTGGCATTAGAGGGTTGTTTTATCTTTTGCTCTGTTTAATTAAAATCTTACACCCCTGTTTAAATATGAGAGCCCAAGTTTTCTTTATGATGAAAATCCCCTTTAATGCAACATAGTTTAATAAAACGGTGACTCATGCTTTAATATATCAGTAACACCAGCAACAATATAAAATTACCTCGATTAACCTTTGCTTTTATGAGTTAGATAATTAATTTTGCATAATTCAAGTATTTCTGGGATGAGGGTTTAATTACATTGCTCACATTTATTGCTTTGGCACACTGAGGTATTGACTTCCATTTTATATTTTAAAACAATCAATGGGTGAGTTCACAATTAGACTAATTTAGCATGCTTTTTTAGTGCCAAGGTTTTTAAGGAATAGTTCACCCTCAGGCCATCCAAGATGTAAATGAGTTTGTTCTTCATCAGATTTGGAGAAATGTAGCAATGGATGCACTGCAGTGAATGGGTGCCGTCAGAATGAGAGTCTAAACAGCTGATAAAAACGTCACAATAATCCACACCACTCCAGTCCATCTAGTAATGTCTCGTGAAGGCAAAATATGCATGTTTGCAAGAAACAAATCCATCATTAAGATGTTTTAACTTCATATTGTTGCTTCTGACCAAAATACCATAATCCATAATAACGCTTCCTCCAGTGGAAAAATCCATCTCCTGTTATCGTTTCACATCCAAATGCACCCACAGATTTGTTTAGATCTGTTTTGGACTCTTCTTATAAACGGACTTTGATCTGTGCAGTTTTCTCTTCTGATTCAAACCAGATTACTTTTTCAAGTAAAACAATGTTATGGATCATAGACCCGTGTTTTGGCTAGAAGCAGCAGTTACAAGTTAAAATTGTCTTGATTAATTTGTTTCTTACAAACACACAACTTTTGTCTTTATAAGACATTAACTTATATGGATCGGAGTGTGGATCAGATTATTATGATGTTTTTATCAGTTGTTTGGACTCTCATTCTGACGGCACCCATTCACTGCAGTGGATCCACTGGTGAGCAAGTGATGGAATGCTACATTTCTCCAAATCTACATCTTGAAAGTCAGCAAATTTTCATTTTTGAGTGAACTATTCCTTTAAAGGTGGAAAAATGTTCTTCAGGAACTACACACACACACACACACACACACACAAGGTTCATTTAAGGTCTGTTCACCGAAACCTTTTGAATCATTTACTGAAAAAGAACCTTTTTAAGCATGTAATGCAATAAAAAATTTGGTTGATTTAAACAGAGGTCTACATTTACATTTGTACCTCACATACAGCATGCAAATATCAAATCGTGTGCGTCAGAAGCGTTATTGAGGGTTGAATGTAAAGAGGTAGTCAAGTGGATCCCTATGACAACGCTGATTGGGTGACATTTCAAGGTGGCGTGACGCGGCACCCTAACAATAAGACTCCCAAAGCAGTCTGGCACCTTGACCTGCATTAATAAACCATAATGATCATTATGGCAGCTCATAAATGTGGTCGATAGTCTCAGGGGAATGTGGGAAATTTTTCATTGAATTAATAGATTTCTCTTTCCCAATAGCCACATGCCTCTGCCATTATACTGAGTGATTTTTTTTTTGGGGGGATTAGGATTGTGCAACATTTTGGTGTTTATTTGTCCGATCCAAGTGAAGTACGTCTGTGCAATTCACAGGAAGATAATGCTGCGCACCAAACTGAACATCTGAATTATCCCACAAACTCTCTTATTGCCTTTGACCAGGCATTTGTTTATATAACACATTTGACTTCCATGATGAGCATGCCTCATGCAGCACAACCAGTCCAAAGATGTGTTCGGTTGAATGAAAAACAGTTTTCCAGAAGCCGACGATCACTCCTCTGCTTTTCAGTCTTCAGTCAGTGGCATTGCTGCAATGCATTGTATAGTCTTGACTAAAATTCTGTGTAGGTTGAGGAATGCTGAGTGAATCTGGTTTGGCATCGTCTCAGAAAAACAAAGCAAATGCAAAGCCATGCAATAATGGTCAGTATTAAACACAAAATATGCAGTAACATTCCTAGAAGCAGTATATACTGTAACAATCTAGACATGGGATTTTGTGAACTTTATTTAAAACATGTTTGTCTGATATTGTCGTTTTGATTCCAGTATTGAAATGTACCTTACCTTTATATTATTGTTTTAGTATAGCAAAAAATTAAAGGAACGTAACATCATATCCATTACTTGACCAACCCTTTTTGACACGTTTCAGAATGAAATAACACATGCAATCAAGCTTGCATAATTAGATGAGTACGCTACGTGCCTAATGATCAGACGTCCAGTAAAAATAGCATATTTTCTTCATTAACCTTATGCGTTTGTTTTTTGGGGTTTTTTAGGGTTTTTACATTGTGAATTCTGAGGCTGGCTGGGAAATTGAACTTTATCTGGGATCTTGGCCAGACCAGAAGAAGGGGAATTATCAGATAACAACAAACTCGCTGATGACTTTATAATGGACACGGGAAGTAGCTGCTTATATTGATGTGCTACTATAAAGAGCCATCAGAATTAACTCAAAGCTACAGCGAGGTTATTACAGGTTGTTGGGGTTTTTTTTTGGTTTTTTTAACCTTTTCATAATAATGATAGATCTGATTCACTGATTATTATAACAAAGTTTAGGTAGATTCAATGTGGCATTTAATTTATGCAGCATGAAAATGGCAGAATAAAACACATTTCAACATTTTAAATGCTCAAAAGAAAGAAGAAACTATGATTTGTTTATTAAATAGATTTAATTTTACTGAGATGTGAATCCGGTCAAAGACCAAATCATTGCACAATAGCTATGCTTACAATCTGGCTGGTTAGATACCCAGCTAACAAAAACTGTTCTAAAAACTTTTTGCTAACTTTCTAATTCATTTCTAACTAATTTCTAATTCATTTTCTAAATGATCTCAAAGAGAATGTTACTTTTAAATGTTCTCTGAGTGTTCTGTAGTAACATTTAAACAAATGTTGATGAACATTCCAATTAAAAATTAATAAGATTAAAAAGATAACTTTGAACAGACATTCTATTAACAGTACTGGAAGAACACTTTTTCAAATCTTTAAGAGAACTTTGCTAGAACATTAGCTTAAGTTCTGAGACTGTTGCTTGTTAGCTGGGTAGTTAGATTAGTTATTCCGGCCCTGTTGGTACCTATGGAAGCCCCTTTCCATCACTGAATAAAAAAATTTAATTACATTTTTAAAAAAGGTAATCGTAACTTTTTATCTAACAATTTAGACTTTTTACTCGCAATTGCAAGTTAACATCTTGCAGTTCTGACTTTTTCTCAGAATTGTGTTATATAAAATTGAAATTTTGACTTGCGTGATACAAATGGAAATTTTTGACTTTTTCTCAGAATTGCATGATTAAATTCAAAATTCAAGATAAAATCTTGCAATTGCTAGTTATAGTCAGAATTGTGGGATATAATGTCTCACGTAAAGTTTTTCTCGCAATTGCGAGTTTAAATCTCACAATTCTGACTTTTCTTGTAATTGTTTGTATCTTGCAATTCTTACTTAATTTCTCAGAATTGCATGACATAAACTCACAATTCAGTCAGAATTGTAAGATAAAAAGTTATAACTACTTTTTTAATTTTTTTAGTCAATGGCGAAAACGGGCTTCCATAGGTACTTTACATTTTGGCTAGTTTTTCCAAACATTGTTTTTAGTTTAGCTTTGTATTATTTTATTATTTTCTAGTTTGTACTTCAACATTTTTACTTTTGTTTTATTGTACGATATTAACCTTGCACTAAAGTAAATCCACATGACTTTCAAGAGACAACCAATCCTGAACTTTTTCTGCCACCTGCACCCAATCAAAGTGGAGACATGTGGACAATGGTACATTTAATCCATTATACATCATCTGTCTCAAAAACATTCAACTCTTTTCTTTGTGTTATTCTGTGAAAGGATTACGCCTCTAGAAGATTCGTCAGCATAGACACAAAACAGATGAGAAGCACAAGGAACATCAATAAATCAGTGTGAATCCGGCCTGTAGCAGTTGCACATGTGTTATAGGTGAAAAGGACACTGCTTTGGCAAAACGGCAAGCCGAGTAAGATTAACAGTGCAGGAATCCACACAGAAGGAAAACTCGGGAGAGAATCCAAGAGAGCTGAATCTGCATTTACACACACTGATGGCCAGAGATGTTTGAACATCCTAACACCCAGAGATTTTCCATGCATTGACTCTAAATGCTTTGCGCACTGCAAGGCACGAGAAGTGAACGCAACCAGAATGTAAAAGGAGGCCACAGGCCACTCGGAGACAAATTATTGAGAGAAATCAAACGCTCAACTCTAAGGTATTCCAATTACCAGAGGATAACAGTTCTGTCTTCATTTACTCACCCTCATGACTTTCTTTCTTCCATGAAAGACAACATAAAAATGCTGTTTTTGAACTGGAAAGTGGTTAGTGATTTACATACTGCTCCAAGCTCCATAAAAAGTGCTATAAAAGTACAATAACAGTTGTCCATTTGACCTGTACACTCATAAATTATATATATATAAAATTCTAAAATAAATAAAAAAAAATGTAAAGGTTTTTATTTTGTAATAATCTTCCCCTCTGGCATCGCCATCTACTATCCTTTAATTATTAACAGTAATATTTAGGAGAATTTCTAAATGGTTTGCAATAACATGGTGTTTTGCAAAATTACACACATTAGTCTCTCTGTGGGAAAGTCTGCTATTATCTGCCACTAAACTGAACTGAATAATGACACTATGTACAGCTTAAATTGAATGTTTCATAACTGATGAATTTTACAACATTAACATTGTTATTTTAGCTTATGTGACTCTGCATTGGAACAATCTGTACTTTATAAAGCACTATGTGATTTGGCTTGACATGAACGCTGAAAGTTCTTCCCCTCAGGTTCTCATTCTGACGCGAGATGCCTCATGAAGAAAACATGTCGGCAGAAATCTATATCTGTGCAATATGGTTTGTGTAAAGTATATGCTGCACATACAGAATAGAATAACATGCATAAAGCAATATGCACAGTATGAACAGAAAGCTTGGTTACATCAGTCCACAAGAGTGATATAAAAACACATGGTAATTTATTTCCTTGAATTTCTAATGAACAATAAAACGAAATGTTGGAAAGCCACAGTCGTAAAAGCAATCCTGAGAGAAGATCTGAACCAGAATGACATAAAAATGCCACCAGAATGATGCTGATAAATCGTGCAAGTGATGTTTCCACATGAGAGCGTGTTTCCTGACCTACATCCAGCAGCCAACTTCTTGTGAAACGCTTGACAGTCACTTGGTTTAGTTTGTTCCCCAGAGCCACGACCTCCAGTCGCCCCGTGAATTGGTTTTCTCCAGGAAGGGAATCATTAAGTCTGGTTTTCGCCTGTCACGTCACTGTTAAGTCCCCAATCGAAGCCTTAAGAGGGGTCGGTTTGACCCACACCGACCGCAGGCCTGAATTCCACAGTCCTGGTTGAAATACTTTCTATCCTCTGGTCTGGTCAGAACCCATTTCAGCAGATAGAAAAGAATAAACCAGCAGGAGTCATTCAGTTAGACATGCAGCTATTTATCTCAGTTCATTACAGAACTCCAGCCGTGACAGCCGTTTAGCATTTAATAATAAAGCTCATAATTAGAGTCTGGCCATCATCTACTTTAATACTGTAATTGCTGTTGTTTACAGACTATGTAAAATTATAGAGTCTGTATGAATATATGCAATATTAGAATATAGTTAGAATGCCCAAATAATTAAAGTTATCAAAGCAAAAAAAAAAAAATCGCTTTATAGTTTTTTGATTTTTATATTTAAGATATGATCGTTAAGCAATATCACACAAGCATATTTTGACCATCTGATTTTGAACAAATCATTTGAGTCAATGATTCAATGATCCATTCATAAAGTAGCTTGGTTGGTTTCTAAATAAAGCAGTCATTTTGAACTAATTGTTTGAATTAATAATTAAATGAATCGTTCATAAAGACAGAAACTTGGTGCCACCTACTGGCGGTTTTAGTGTTTTTTTTTTTGTTTTGTTTTTTTCCAGCACAAAACCACACTCAGCAAAATATTGTTTAATTATCATTATCAAAATCGCTGTTCCAAAACAAGAGGACCAAGGATTAAATGCACTGTACAATCATGCCAGTCATTCATACTGAATTCCTCCTGGTGTATTTTAATTAGCTGAAGAGATTTGGAGAAGTACAAGAGGTTTGTAATCGTATGCACTCTTTCCTGTCCTGACAAGGGACTTTATCAGGTCCGTCACTCTCACAAACACTTCTCATCCCATAATGAAGTGCCTGCCAGTCCTCATGATATCAGGCCACTGTATTGCCCTTGTATATCAGTTGACAGTCAGTGAGGGGAGTGGCTGATTCCCATGTTATTGTTAGTGGTTACTATGCAGTTGCTAGGGTGTTTTAGATGGTTGCTAGGTAAGTGCTAGGGTGTTCCAGGTGGGTGTTACAGTATATTGCTGCTGGGTATTTCTTAGGGTGTTCTATAAGGTTGCTATACTGTTGCTAGGCAGTAGCTAGGGTTTCCTATGTAGTTGTTAATGCTATTTTTAGGTAGGTGCTAAAATGTTTTGGATGGTTGCTATGCTGTTGCTAGGTACTGTAGTTGCAAGGGTGTTCTGGGTGGTTGCTATGCCAGGTAGTTTCTTTGGTGTTCTCTGTGGTTTCTAGGCTGTTGCTAGGATATTCTGAGCAGTCTGTTATTTGTCTATATTTAGGGTATTCTCAGTGTTTACTACACTGTTGCTAGGTAGTTGCTAGGGTGTTTTGGATTGCTTGGTAGATGCTGGAGCGTTCTGAGTGTTTGTTTCTCCTGTTTAAGGTATTCTCAATAGTTACTATGCAGTTGCTAGGGTGTTTTGGATGGTTGCTAGACTCCCTAGTAACAGTTTATAGCAACTACCCAGAACACCCTAGCAGTTCTGGGTAGTTGCTATAAACTGTTACTAGGGAGTTGCTACGGTGTCCTGGGTGGTTGCAATACTGTTGCTAGACGGATGTTTCAGGTGGTTGTTATAATTGCTGGGTAATTCTTAGGGTCTTCTATATGGTTGGTATACTGTTGCTAGGCAGTAGCTAGGGTTTCCTGAGTAGTTGTTATTGCTATTACTAGGTAGGTACTAAAATGTTTTGGATGGTTGCTATGCTGTTGCTAGGTACTGTAGTTGTAAGGGTGTTCTGGGTGGCTGCTATGCCAGGTAGTTTGTGGGTGTTCTCAGTGGTTTCTAGGCTTTTGCTAGGACATTCTGAGCAGTTAATTATTGATTCATGTTTAAGGTATTCTCAGTGTTTGCTACACTGTTGCTAGGTAGTTGCTAGGGTGTTTTGGATGGTTTCTGTGCCATTTCTGGGTAGATGTTGGGATGTTCTGAGTGGTTTAAGGTATTCTCAGTGGTTAGAATGACATTTTGGATGGTTGCTAGGCAATTTCTAGGGTTTTCTAGGTAGTTGCTATTAACTGTTGCTAGGGTGTTCTGGGTGGTTGCAGTTCCAGGTGGTTGTTATATTGTTGCCGGGTCATTTTTAAGGTGTTCTATATGGATGCTATACTGTTGCTAAGCAGTTGCTCTGGTGTTCTGTGTGGTTGCTGGACTGTTGTTAGGTAGATCCAATGGTGTTTTGGATGGTTGCTATGCTGTTGCTAGGTACTGTAGTTGTAATGGTGTTTCGGGTGGTTGCTATGCCGTTGCTGGTTATGTGCTGAGATATCCTGATTACTTTATTAATTGCTCAAGTTTAAGGTGTTATGAGTGGTTGTTAGGATGTTCTTGGTGGTTATCAGTTTTCTGGGTAGTTTGCAATTTTAATACTTTGAACAAACTCCAAACTCTAAGTATGAGCATTTAAAGGCAACACTGCAGATTTGAACAGGAGTTCATTATGTCATTATGAATTTTATGTCAGACAACAGCTGAATGAAGCTGTTCTGAATGAAGGGGCACTGGCCAGTCTCACAAGGCCTATGCCGGAGGTAACCATGTGATTCGTCATGCTCTGATTCCAAACACAAGGGCTCCCATCCGCTAATTTGTTGATGGGTCGTGACCAGATGTTTGTACTGCATGGCTGCTGCTGTGTGTGAGCACGCATGTTTCTGTATGTTCTAACGGGGGCCAAAATGTAAACAGAACTGGTTTCTATTATGGTCGAATTTAGTGCTAAAATAGCAGACATCCGTCCTAGTTCATTGCAAGGGTTCAGAGAGAAACACAGGAGAGATCAGGGAGGCCTGGGGATAGAAAACAAGCCATTGCCCCTTCACTCTACTTCTTCCAAAGGGGCATTGGCAACAATCATCATTTCACAATGATCTGAGGTCAGTGCTGGGGAGTAACTTACTAAAATTAGCCTTTCCAATAACAAGCCAATTTTTCAACAAGTTGATACATTTCTGTGTGTTGGTTTGTTCAGTTGGTTTGTTTTAATGAATAGTATTCATTGTTCACGATGTTCATATATGTGTGTGTGTGTGTGTGTGTGTGTGTGTGTGTGTGCTTTTCACAACTTTTATTTACATATATATATATATATGCCAGAAGATGTATTAGTTGTGTTTACTATAAAAGTGTCTGTTCAATATACTTATGTCACCCTAACTGAGAGGTTTTTGTGCAAGAATATTGTTTGTTTACTTTTTGTCATTAGTGTGGCTAACTGCTTTTCACTTCACTGAATTTCAACTGCTTTAAATGACAAGTAGCTTGTAGTTTGGCCAGCTAGTTTTTAAGTAGCCTCTCCAGCACTGGTGGAGGTCTCGTGAATGTTGATTGTTTGGAGAAAACGGGTCCGTGATCATTACAAAAGGTCAGTTTGAAGCAGATATGATGCAGAATGCCAGGGAGAGACACCCACAGTATCCCAGGATCCCCCCGAGTCCCAATCAGGGATGACTTTCACATGACACTTTTACATGCAGGAGTCACTTTTCCATCGGGGTGAATCATCTTCCCTCGAATCGCCATCCAAGAGCTGGTGGGGGGTTTTAAAGACTGTTTTACTTGGATCTTGTTTGCAAAAAAGCCTCCCATGATGTACTTTGCTCTCAAAACCCTACAATGATTTATGTGGTCGTCAAGTCTTATTGAATATGATTATTCAGATGACAATTTAAGTGGAATAAACAGAATAAAGCTTCTTGGTTTTAACTGATCTTTGAAATCTGAGTTCTTGGCTTACAGTCTTACCGGAATTTTGTGATCCCTCATGATCAGTCATAAAATCATGCAAGTCCATTAGAGATTTCTTTGGTCTGGACTTCAGTGGGAAAACAATGATACAGTACATTTAAGGAGTTAAAAAAAAATGATGAATGCGTCTCATGTCAAAGTATTAGTATCAAAGAAGCATTTCAAAGTTTCGGGAAGATCTGAGTGGAAAATATATGTGGGCTGTCAGTTTTCGTAACTTGAAACATTTACATTAACATAATAATTTTAAATACTACAGCACAAAAGTATGTGGAGAAGGTTAAAATATTTTCCTATTCTAATTTAGGAGTCAACAAGTCAACATTGGTATAGGTTGATTTCCCTGAAAACTATAAACCCAGTCACACTGTGTTGCTTTCAAAACATTGATCTGTTTGTTTGAACAGCTTGACACATCAACACTGATTTAACCAATGGCGTGAGCTTTGGGGCGGGGCCATCTGTAGGGCAACCAATGGCAGATGTGTTGAGTGTTTGACAACACCTGCTTGACAACTTTTTTTCCAATTCTGTTGGGTGACACAATACACTTCACCTTCAAAAATCTGAATATCTGAATGTCTCAATATCAATCTGAATTGATATTGCCTACTTCCATCCCTAAAGCCAATCCATTTCAGACGCTCAAAAGATGATACAAAGAAACGGAAATAATTTTGCTCAAAAGTGACTATTTATCATCGACTGTGTTCATCTCTCTGGGTTTTGTTATGTTCATGTGGCATCGTCTTGCCTAAACGAGTGTTTTATCTTTCCACACCAATTTCCAAGTTGCATGTCCAACATCAACTGGCATAATGTTCTTTTCCAAGTAGAACATTGGAAATTCTCATTAGTTTGAACTAGTTCCAAGTTGAATGGAATGCAAAATGACTTCATGCATCCAACAAAATTATATTGACATCAATTGAATTAAAGTCATTGCAAAAATGGCCAAAAATGGTTCTGAGAAAACCATTTGCTTTGATCGTTTGATATTCAAACACTTTTTAATATGAGTTGTGTGTCCAAATAAATTATCCATCATTTAATAAGTCTGCCTATTTATTTTTATTTTTTTTAAGTTTTCCTTTTTTAGAATAGCTTACCATTTGCACACATTCAGAAAGTCTTCAAGCTTTGTGGATATTAACACAAAAAACAATAATTCCACAGAAAATTGAGAGGCCACACATCATTTGACCACTGGATTTACACAAATAATTTCAATTTTAAAAAGTAATTTTCTCAGCATTTCAGCATTGTATCAACTACTAATGAATACATAATTTTTTTATTTTAAATTATCACTCAGACAGATTTTAAGGTGATAGGTTAGTAACATTTTTAACACATCACAGTAATAAAGTAACATATTTGTATCACAGTAATACATTTGCATGCTTATGTTTCTCTGATATTGGTTAATCGTCACATGACATGCAGGTCAACTATTTTATTTAGTAAGTGTTTTATTTTGATGGAATATAATTTTTTTCCTCTTTATATTTTTATATCAATATGGTACAAGATTATCCAACTGAAATCAATGCGATTAGTGAGCTAGGTCAAAAATTCAAAAAGTAGTCTGATTATATTACCTAAAGTATGTAATGTAATGGGTTACGTTACTAACTACATTTTTTGTCATGTTATATGGAATAAGTAACAGACTACAATTTGTAAGTAATCTACCCAAAGTTAATATCAAGCAAGTCTCTGTTTAATATACCATAGTCATATTTCAAATATCTAAGAGTTCAGAAATAGTTTTACTCAAAAAGTTAAAGCTATTTACCGCTTAAATGTCTTGCACTAAGGGTTCCACCTTGATATATAGTGTCTATGTGAATATGATAGTGGTCAAATCCAGACAGCTTTAGGCCTGATTCTTGAGTGATCATGGTAGCATCCAAACTGTCACCAAGTTTGGGCAAATTTATCCATCACTAAAAAAAAATGCTTTGAACTAATTTCCCATAATGTTTTATGTCTGTACGTCTGGATTACTTCCACATGTGGCTTTCAAACATCGGGTGTCAGTCACAGAGTTACATAACCGTTCATATGCATGCATACACGTACATGTTATATAAGGTCCATATCCGTTAGAGGTCAATAAAATCTGCATCTTTGTTTGCAAAGCTGTGTGTATATCACAAAAGACGTCCATCTTTAATAGATATATAAAACTTATGTAACAGACCCATTTCTGAACATCATTTTTATGGGTCAATATGTGTGTCTCATAAGTCTCATAAAAGTCCGCATTTGATTTCTGATTTTAATTTAAAACACACTTGCAGGTCGTCAAACCAGCGTTCATAGCAGAGGGCAACAGATGTGAAATTCCCATTCGTTTTCACCACTGATCTATAGCAATAATGTATAAATCTTTCAGCTCTTAGGTTAAGTGCTGAGATATGCTTGTGTACTGTAGATTCCATTATAAATAAATAGTGTAATTCCCTCTGTAGAACTATCTATAAATCCCAAAACATATCGACCGGTTAGAAAAGTTGCTCTTACCATGGAAACAGAAACGAGCTCAGCAGTGATTCCCATAACACGTGAAGAATAAGCTAATCAAGTCTCTCAACTCTCAAAGTACTTGTATTTTGCAGTTAATGTCAAGTATCTTGTATGTTATACTTATAATCACTTATATTGTTTTTCCTCCTTCATTTCTAATTTAATTAAGCCATTTACAGTGATTCATGAAAGTACTCAAGTAGTTAATTTCCTCATTAATGAAAAAAAGTTTAAACTCTAAGAAATCTTATACCATCCAGAGCGGAATGTCTGTAATTTGTGAATATTCATTTATTGATTTATTTTTAATTATTATTTAATATTTTTCTCATAGAAATCTCCATGTCTGTGATTCAGATGTTTTGTTTTAGGGTCTCTCCTCATTTATGGTAATAATTGTAAGATTTCTTTCCTTTTTTTAATTAATCCCATCACTAGTAAGAAACATACATGAAAGCACGTCATTAATTCTCAAGTAACATTTCAGAATTTATAATCTCTAATGATTTAATATCACTTACATTGTTCTTCTACCTTTAATTCTAATTCTAATTCAGCCATTTGCAGTGATTAATGGAAGTACTTAAGTAGTTTATTTTCAAATGAAAAAGTTGGATGTACTCTAAGAAATCTTATACCATCCAAAAAGAAATGTCTGTGTTTAGTAAATGATTTAGTTATTTTTAATTTTAATTTTTTATATTTTTCCACATAGAAATCTCCATTCAGATAACAAAGTCTGTGATATTTTAATTTATTGTATTTTATTTATTTATTTATTCATTTACTGTATTTGTTTGATTGTTCTTTCGCTTATTAATTAATTAATTAATTAATTAATTAATTAATTAATTTGTTTGTTTGTTTGTTTGTTGTTTTTAGCACCTCTCCTCATTTATGGTAATAATTGTGTTTTTCATTTTTAATATATATATATATATATATATATATATATGAAAGCATGTTACTAATTCTTGCATAACATTTCAGAATAAAGAGGCGAGATGTTTAGAGTTTCTCAGTGTTGCTGGAGATGGTTTGTTTTAGGATCTGTTTTCTAGAATAGCCTGATGATAATCGAGTCCTGTTGATTTCATGATCCCTGTCCGAGGTAAACATCAGACCATCTGGATTTGGATTTTTGTGATTAATTTTTTATTACACTGTCTGGATCTCGACAGTAGAAAAACAAGTTTTCAGCCGCCAACTCTTGAACTTAGCAGAAACAGACGCGGTGGCTGATGGTCTGCAGCGTTTCTTCAGTGTTAGCGATCTTCCCTTCGGAGGAGGATTCCTGAGAGTTTCAGTTTTTCCAACACACATTTCCACAGGAAAGACAAATGACAAATAAGATTTCTTTACCGTGTTAATTAATGAAAACAAATCTCAGAACAAGCTGAGATTTTTCCTGTTGTATGTAATGTCCCGCTCCACATGCTGCTTCTTTATTATCCTGTTCAGCTCAGCGTGTCAAAACATGGATGTAAAGTGACTTGCAAACAGTGCTGAGGGCTGATTTTAGGTCTCCGTATGTTTCTCCTGAGAAAAAAAAGACCAGTTCTCCTCTAGAGATTTACAAGATCTCAACAATGTTTTAAACTACCCTGATACCAAAGTCAAAAGTCTGAAGATCTGAATTTCCTGGGGTGTTGCTATGCAGTTGCTATGCTGTTGCTAGGTGATTGCTAGAGTGTTCTGCGCTTTTCTTGGGACATTGCTATGCAGTTGCTAGGGTGTTTCTAGGGGTTGCTAGAGCTTTCTGTGTTTTTCTTGGGGCATTACTTATTTAGTTTCTAGGGTGTTGCTAGTGGGTTGCTTGAATGTTCTGTGCTTTTCTTGGGGTGTTGCTATGCAGTTGCTACAATGCTGCTAGAGCGTTCTGTGATTTCTTGGGGCGTTGCTATGCAGTTGCTGGGGGGGGGGGTTCTAGAGCGTTCTGTCCTTTTCTTGGGGTGTTGCTATGCAGTTGCTAGAGTGTTGCAAGTGATTGCTAGAGCGTTCTTTGCTTTTCTTGGTGCTTTGCTATGTTTCTGTGATTTCTTTGAGCATTGCTAGGTTGTTCAAGATGGTTGCTATGGGATTTCTAGGTCGCTGCAAGAGTGCTTTGGGTGTTTCTTGGGGCATTGTTATGCAGTTTCTAGGGTTTTCTAGATGGTTGCTATATAGTTGCTACAGTGTATGGATGTTTCTTGGGGTGTTGTTTAGTGATCGAATGGGATTGATTTTTTATCACCGATACCGATACCAATACCAATTATTTGCATGTTTATGTGCCCGATAACCGATATGCAGAACTGATATTTATTTACTGTTATAAAGTAAATAAATAACTGAGTGAAGTAAGTCCATACTTCACTTTGGTTTTTCCTCCTTTGTCATCTTAAAAAAAAAAAAAAAAAAGTTGAAAATTAACAACACTGATTTAACAATATGCAAAATAAATGTAGAATGTCTCATTTTCTAATAGAGAAAATAAATAAAGGACAGGAGTCATATTTTAAACTACAGTTTTAGGTTTATAAGCTGTTTAATAGGCTAAAGAGTGAAGAATAATTCACTGGATAATGTTAATTCACTGAAAAATATTCTCTGGAATATTGAAATATAACAAACAAAACATCGTGTTTTATTGCATTTCTCAACTGGTATGTTATATCAGAATTATTAATATGTTTTTGTCATTCTAGATTATGAAATGCCTGCTGACAATGCAGTTTATCTATGCATTTACACAGAACTATAGCCTACTCAAATTGCGATCGCTCGCGGAGATAATAAATAATTAATTCCCATAGCGATGTATTTATTTCGATGTTTATTAACGAAATAATGGTTATGTAATAAATATTAATATAATTTAGCGTGTTTTAAACAAGTGAAGTATTTCCTGAGCATCAACCGCTGAGTGAACAGCAATATGAAAGCGGCTTCACGAGACTAATGATGAGAATATAACAGAGAGAGAATTAAATTCAGCACTTTTATTTCCAACATGAGCTCATTCATGGCTGCATATTATTTAATTCAGGCCAAGTTACTTCTTTATTGGGACAGACTGACGGATTATTTTACGTGACTCCGTGAGTTCGTCTAGATTTCTTAGAGCCAAGCTGTATAATATCAGGCATTTATGTAATACATATAATTTGTGCATTAATGGCTGTTATGTTAAATAAAGTTTACTAACTACAGCAAATCAAGTACCTGTGCAGTGTGCACACTGTTGTTGTCTCGTCTCCCCTCAGACGCACTGCAATGACGATCTTGCGCGCAACTCTCAAAATACCCACAAGATGGCGGCGTTTATCGGTGAATACAATATTACAAAACCGATATCCGATTATGGTAAAATGCTTAAATATCGAAAAAATATCGGTAAATCGATTTATCGGTCGATCTCTAGTGTTGTTATGCAATTACTATGGTATTCCTGTTTGGTTGCTTGAGGTTTTTGTTTGGGGCATTGCTATGCAGCTGCTAGGGTGTTCTAGATGGTTGCTAAGGCATTCCTGTGTTGTTGCTAGAGTGTTCTTGGTTGTTCTTGGGGTGTTGCTTTGCAGTTGCTATGGTGTTTTAGATGGATGCTATGGCATTCCAAAGTGGTTGCTAGTGTCTAATGGGTGTGTCTTGAGGCATTGCCATGCAGTTGCTAGGGTGTTCTAGATGGTTGCTAGAGTGTTCTGGGTTTTCTTGTCTCAAACTATACTGTGATACTAAAGTCAAATGTCAGAAATATGAATTTTTCACGTCACATGAGATCGATTGCATTCATGCCAGCAGTACAGCAGCTTCCTTTGTAAGTGTAAGTGGTTTGTGACAAATAGCCGTGTCGAATTCTGGAACATTGTATTGCACAAACTCTCTCTTTCTCATTGCGTAGGTAAAACATATTAGGTTGAGCCCCTAGAGCGCAATTCGAAAGGCTCAGACACACGTGCCAGCATTGGCACATGCAGGGTCAAACATTAGCCGTGAGCGATAAGAGTCAGAGAGATCGTTATATGTATTTATTTGATTTAGTTGTTTATTTTATAAATGCAGAAATCATTTGCATCTGCGTGCCAAATGCCTTGTAGTGATTCTTCAGTCACGCAGCCTGTTTTTTTCAGTTATGAGATGCATTAAAGTCAAACACAAGCTGGATGCTGCAGAGTACATTTTTTTATAGAAGAGTTTAGTTAGGAAAATTAAGGAGATTCTGAGAAAATTGCAAAAAAGAAACATAATGAAAAGTTGTTAAAAGCAATTGAAAAACAAAATAATAAGAGACGCATGTGGAATCTGAGCATGTTTATGTCTGTATGTCAGCAAAAAATAAAAAATAAAATAAAATAAATGTCTCAACACTGCAGTCTGCACTAAATATTAATAACTCCAGTTTCAGAGGTACAGTCAGTAACTTTATTTTTTTTTTTTTTAGTTCTGATAAAATATGATGTTGAATTAAGTAGAGTTCAACAATTAGTGAAGAACAATTGAGTGGTCAGATCTGTGGATGCTAGGGTGTTCTGGGTAGTTGCTAGGGCATTGCTATGCAGTTGCTAAGGTGTTCTAGGTGGTTTCTAGGGTGTTGCTGGAGTTTATGGGATATTTCTTGGGCCATTGCTATGCAGTTTCTAGGGTGATTTAGGTGGTTGCTATGGCGTTGCTAGGTAGCTTCCTGGGATGCAGTTTCTAGGGTGTGTTGGTAGTTGCTAGGGCATTGCTAGGCGGTTGGTAGAGTGCTCTGAGACTGTGTGGGGGATTGCTATGCAGTTGCTAGAGCATTGCTAGGTGGTTTCCTAGGGCGCTGATATGCTGTTGCTAGGATGTTCTGGTAGTTGCAAGGGTGTTGCTAGGTCGTTATTAGGCTATTGCTATGCAGTTGCTAGAGCATTGCTAGGTGGTTTCCTAGGGCGTTGATATGCTGTTGCTAGGATGTTCTGATAGTTGCAAGGGTGTTGCTAGGTCGTTATTAGGCTATTGCTATGCAGTTGCTAGAGCACTGCTAGGTTGTTTGCTGGGGTTTTGCTATACTGTTTCTAAGGTGTTCTGATAGTTGCAAGGGTGTTGCTAGGTAGTTTCCTAGGGTGTTGCTATGCTGTTGCTAGAGTGTTCTGGTCATTTTCAGGGCGTTGTCACAACATTTTTACTAGGTGGTTGCTAAAGTGCTCTGGGTGTTTCCTAGGCTAGTGCTAGGCAGTTTCTGGGGTCTTCTAAATGGTTCCAAGGGCAGGTGCTATGTGTGGTTGCTACAGTAAGTCACCTGTTTTGTGGTGCAGCAGGTGTAAATGTTGTGTTTTATCACTTGATAAATTAACAGCACACTCTCCTTAACAAGATAAATAATTTGAGGAATAATTCATGTCTGGAGCACAAACGCTTCAGGACGACACACTGATGTTTCATACATAAACCTCAGTATGAGTAATAGTAATACTCATTCTTGACTTAGCAAACATCATTAATGTAATTTTAAATAATCCCATGAAAAGCTTGAATTCAAACAGGGTCGTCCTGCAGTCAAACATCAGGAACTGATATCTTCGCCTCCCACACACACTTCCCATTGTCCAGACTGGAACCGCAGGATGCTCTCTTTCTGGGAATAGAGTGTCTATGGGAAGTTTTGGACTCTTTTTTATAGACTGTGATGTGTGGCTTGTGATTTATAGTCCTGGTCACAGAGATCAGAATAAGTTCTCAGCATCACCGGTGGAAGCGCACAGATAATGCATGTGGTTTGTTGTCAGTGGGACAATCGCACTTCCCAGTCGTCAGAGATGTCCTAGCAATGTGTTACCATGACATATCTCTTAATTACACAATATTACGTCGACCTTGTTTTGTGAGTTTGGTATTTATTGGAGGGCAAATCTCAAACAAATGTAATTTCAGAGGAAATGATAAATAGTATTTTGCATAAAGAAAACGAAAAATATTTTCTAGAGTAAAATGTTTCTTGAGATGTTGCTTTGCTGTTGCTGGGGTATTTTAGATGGTTGCTAAGGCATTGTTAGGTGGTTTCCTAGGGTGTTGCTATGTTGTTGATGGGGTATTTTAGATGGTTGTTAGGGCATTGCTAGATGGGTTCCTAGGGTGTTGTTATCCTGTTGCTGGGGTGTTTTAGATGGTTGCTAAGGCATTGCTATGCTGTTGCTAAGGTGTTTTAGATGGTTGCTAGGACATTGCTAGGTGGTTTCCAAGGGTGTTGCTATGCCATTGCTGGGGTGTTTTTGGTGGTTGCTAGGGCATTGCTAGGTGGTTTCCTGGGGTATTGCTATGCTGTTGATGGGGTGTTCTGGTAGTTGCAAGGGCATTTCTTGAGGGTTATAGGTGTTTCTTGGATTTTTTGTGCCCTTTTCTTTGAGTTTGATATTTATTTGAGGGCAAATCTCATAAGTAAATATCATTTAGAAGTGATCATTGTATTTTGCATAAAGAAATCGAATTGAAAATTGAAGTTGTAATATTTAAATAATATAATTATTTTTGTAACATATTGCATGTATTTTTAAACTATATAACATTGTATTATTTTTTTCACATTACAGTAGGCTACATGAAAGTTTTCAGATCAGATGTGATCCATCTGAACTGAAGATCTGCATGAAGATCCACATTTCATTCAAGAGTGACATGAAGGCAAATTATTATTGACAATTTCTTATTTTTGGGGTGAACTAATTTTGTAATATTTTTCTTTCACATTTTTCTCAGTGATTTAAATTTTACTACAAAGGGTTAAATGGACAGAGCGAGGAAGCATTCAGCTGGCAGAGAGCCGGTGAGTATAATGCACCCAAAACGAAAAAAAGAAAAAACAGACAAAGTGAGGCAAATATTTGAAGAAGACTGGCACACAGGATGGGAAGGGTATTAATAGGCTTCTATATACATATCCCTCCTTATCTCTAAAAAAAGACGAGTGAAGAGGTAGAAAGGGATTAATGGGTGACAAACCTTACCAGACTCACGGAAAAAAGAAAGAACAATGACGTTAGACATTTGGTTCCATTACTGCATCTCAGTCATGTATGAATGATACTTATAAATTTTAATGACCAGTGACTAGTCCTGGCTTTTTTAAGTGCTTCAGCTACTGAGATCTTCAGGACTGGTTCATGGACCGCACAAAAAAAGGCACTAAATGAAGATAATATAATGCAACTTTATAGTGAGAATAGCAAAATTTGTAGAATTATTAAACTAATGGAAGTGAAAATGTTTCCTATATGTTTTTTGTTGCTGAAGCAACAGTTCAATTAAAAATTTTAATTGACTGAAAATTAGTCACCCTCAGGCCATTCAAGATGAAGATGAGTTTGTTTCTTCATCAGATTTGGAGAAATGTAGCATTCCATCACTTGCTCAGCAATGGATGTGAATGGGTGCCGTCAGAATGAGAGTCCAAACAGCTGATTAAAAACATCACAATAATCCACAAGTATTCCACACAAATCTTTAATAAATATATGGTTATATTTTGATGTGAGGGACAACAGGTGATGGACTTTTTCTCTGAAGGAAATGTTATTATGGATTCTGGACTCGTATTTATGTTTTAAAGGTAAAAGTAATGGATTTGATTTTTTACAAACACACAGCTTTTGGCTTCAGAAAATGGACTGGAGTGGCGTGGATTATTGTGATGTTTTTATCAGCTGTTTGGACTCATTCTGACGGCACCCATTCACTGGAGAGGATCCACTGCTGAGCAAGTGATGTACTGTTACATTTCTCCAAATCTGATGAAGACACAAACTCATCTACATCTTGGATGGCCTGAGGGTGAGTACATTTTCAATTTGCGAACCATTCCTTTTAATGTCAAAGATCATGCATCCTGTAAATCATGTTCATTTTTAAGGGCTTTTTTTCAATTCTGGTACTGTGTTGACTCAGTTGTCCAAAGTGAAATGTGTTCTGAAGCAAAATCAGCTGAGAAGCACAGATCTGCAGAACTGCTGCCCATCTAGTGCCATTAGTTGAATAAAGTGAGACAGTGAGAGTCAGCAAATGATCCATAAAATAAATGCAGCTCAGAGAAATCAGTTGCCTACCAGATCCGGACAAGCATACGAATGACTTTTGTGCGTTATCCAGTGACGCATTTAGCACAGGCAATTAACAAATCTCAGTCTATTCATTCAATTTAGCTATATCAACCTTGATTTATTTTGAATGATTTTTAATTTTGTCTTCAGTTCAGATGAACAAACATTTCAGTGCTTAAAGCCTCTGAAGTCTTTTTTCACATCGCCTTGATAAAATTGATCAATTGCATTTAAATAAATTCGAACCAACTGGAAAGAATGTGGACTTTTAGGACACTAATAACAAATCAGCCTGCTTAGAGGTTTTTCTTGTTAGATCCTGTTGTCAAATACTAAAACGTGCTTCATGTGGTAAAGTGTGTGTGATTGATTTACTGATCAGAAATCCTGTTTTCACTCTTCTAGAACATTTTGTTTTGTCTTCGTCTGAGACCGTGACGGCTCTTTCCAACAATATTTAAAACAGGATTCCCACAATTTGACTTTTGTTATGCTCAGCCCTATAATATTTAATTGGCTGAATATTGCTCTTTTGTTCAGTAAAACCTCCTTAAGTCATTATGATGTGCGATTTGAACAAATCGTTCTTTTGAGCTGGTTTTGTAAATGAATTGTTCAAATGATTCACAAATTGGTCTGAATGATTCGTTAATGATTCATTCGTAATTTAAAAGAAATTGAATTTTTAAAATGCTGATCTAGTCATCGCAAAAAGACTGGAAAAACCTTAAAGTTCAAAAAGTGTGGGAAGTTTTATTCTGTTTACAATTTATTTTCAGCTGTTGTCAAACAACTGAATATAATGACACATTAAACATTTTTAATTATTTTGGTAATATATTGTTTGTATTATTTAAATAATATATCATTGTTTTTTTTGTTGGGTTTTTTTACATAAAAATGAGCTACTTAAAGGTTTTGTGTCTTGACACAATTATAATAACATATTATTTTGTAATATATTGTATGCATTATTTAAATAATATATTTGACAGTAAAATGGGCTGCTTTAAAAGTTTTTTTTTTTTTTTTGGCTACACTTTATTTTAAGGTCCTTGTTACAGTGTAATTATACATTTAAGTACTGAGTAATATTAATTAACTACGTGTACTTACTATATGGTCAAGGTTAGGATTAGGGTTTGGCTTAGGGTTACTTGCATGTAATTATGCATAATTAATTGTTATTATAACAGTATAAGTACATGTAACCTGTAACAAAGACTCAAAACAAAGTGTTACCGTTTTTTGTTGTTGTTCACAATGGTGAGAATTAATATTATTTTAATTTATTATTAATATATATATATATATATATATATATATAGTAATTTAATTTAATTTAATAGAGTGGAATGTAACCAAGACCTGTTGTTGGCAATTTAAATAATATCCTTTATATTATATTTACTCATATTTTTTATTTAATTTTAATGTATTTAAAAATAAATCAATGACCTGGACATGACTGGCGTTATATGGTGTGAGAATATTTATGGTTCTGTACTATATGGGAATGTGTCAAGGCAAATCTTAACATAAAGCAGACTTTAAGAGGGGTGTTTACTCTAGGGTCCAGTGGGTGGGCGGAGGGTTTGTCTGTATGTACTCTAAACTATAGGACTGAACTGAGCTGATGAACACCGGTGGGTTTGGCTCTGCACGCGTTACGCTCCGTGACTGAAATCTGAGGAGGGTTTAAAAGGCTTTGAGCAGAGCCTCAGACAGAAGAGGAGAGACATTTGGAGATCTGGGTTGCACAGGCATTAGATATTAATAACAAATCGACAGTTATTTGTTTGGAGACGCTTTTTAGCCAAAGTAACTCCAAATGTCTCCTGAATGTCTCCGAAATGAAGATAGTTTATGATTCAACCCTTGTGGGATTTAAATCTCCAACCTTTTGGTTACTAACACAGATATTTAACCACTAGGTTTCAACATCTGCAGCTCGTAGCGGAACAGCGCGCAACGGGACCCCGGCGTTTCCATTTACGCACGTCGTTCGCCCGCATTTTAACGCGTTGGACTGCTGTTATTCTTGACGAATCTTGCAATGGGACAACTGAGCAACGCATCGCACCCGGTCAACTCCACCGACCCGTTCGGACGCGACGAAGAAGTCGCGAAAATCGAGATCGCTGTCCTCAGCGTCACCTTCGCGGTCGCCGTGATCGGGAACTGCAGCGTCCTGGTGGCCATCCACAACACCAAGAAGAAAACCTCCCGCATGCATCTGTTCATCAAACACCTGAGCCTGGCAGACCTAGTGGTCGCGTTTTTCCAAGTCCTTCCACAGCTGTGCTGGGAAATAACCTTCCGTTTCTACGGACCGGACTTTCTGTGCAGGATCGTGAAGCACCTGCAGGTGATGGGCATGTTCGCGTCCACTTACATGATGGTTATGATGACTCTAGATCGCTATATCGCCATCTGCCACCCTCTCAAGACCCTCCAGCAGTCCACTCGGCGGTCCCACATCATGATCGCAGGCACATGGATCAGCAGTTTGCTCCTCAGCACCCCTCAGTACTTCATCTTCTCTCTCAGTGAGATCAAGAACGGCTCTGAGGTCTACGACTGCTG
Source organism: Onychostoma macrolepis (assembly GCF_012432095.1). Taxonomy (NCBI): domain Eukaryota; kingdom Metazoa; phylum Chordata; class Actinopteri; order Cypriniformes; family Cyprinidae; genus Onychostoma; species Onychostoma macrolepis. Next base: position 2,638,207 of record NC_081179.1, read on the forward strand.
GGGTCACTTCATCCAGCCCTGGGGACCCCGCGCCTACATCACCTGGATCACAGCGGGGATTTTCCTCATCCCGGTGATCATATTAATGACCAGCTACGGATTCATATGCCACAGCATCAGGATGAACATCAGATATAAGACCAAGAAGACGCCGACGGATGGCGCGCACAAGAACGGGCTGATCGGGAAGAACTCGGTGAGCAGCGTGACCACCATCTCCAGAGCGAAGTTACGCACCGTCAAGATGACTTTCGTTATTGTTCTCGCCTATATCATCTGCTGGGCGCCGTTTTTCACCGTGCAGATGTGGTCGGTGTGGGACAAGAACTTCAGCTGGGATGGTGAGTGAAAATGAGGGAAAGATTCACGTGCATGTCATGAAATTATGATTCAGGTACTAAATGCGCACTTTTTAAATAGCCTTATCGTTTAAATAAAATGAATAATATTGAAATATTTAATATTTAATTTCATAGTTAACTAACATTATGTTATCATATATAATTCTTAACATTATTGTACACTAAAAATATTTTAATGTGTTTTAAATGTACATTTTAACTCTTTGAACATAGTAAGTTTCATTTAATTATAGGCTACCATTAACACAAATTATATTCGAATTTTCAAAGAGAATATAATGTACTTTTTTCATATATCTCATGCATATTAAACTTTGCAGTATTAAATATGCAGGTATTAACGCTTTATAATACTTCCATTTAATTTAAATATTTAATTATATCATTAACAAAAATTATGTTGTGTAATGTTTATATTCAAACAGGTAAAATGCAATGTACCATTGATTAATGCATTTCAAGCATATGTAAGTGTTCAATACATGCTGAGCAACATTTTACAACTGAAATATCATTAAATATGTTAGGTAGTACAATTTAATATTTACAATATCATGCATTGCATTCATATTTGCATTCATGTAGTCATCTTAAATATAAATTGTCCTCTATGCACATGAGTTTTTATACTAAACATTGTTATTAAATGTGCATATACTGTATTGTATTGTAAGGTATAATGAAATGGGTTTATAAGATACACGGATGCTCAGGATGTTTATAGGACGCCTCCCAAAGCACAGCAGCTTTGTTTAAATTTAAAACGCAACAAATAGCTGCTAATGGAAAGAAGTGCTAACGTGTTAAATATAGTCTGTCTGATATGCTTATAAAGATCATTTGAGAAATGAAGTCATGAGACCAGAATAGTGTGTCTAAACAGAACAGCTGCAGATTTGTGATGTGCAAATCTGCATTAAAATTCCACATGAGCTTATGGGATGTTTAGTTTACCCAATTTCACCCCATTTTCACATGGTTACAAGACAAATTACTTTAATCAAAACAAATTAATTATTAGTTTAGTCATACATTATTTTACACTAATATCTGGCAACACAGTAGACTTAACACCTTGTTCAGAATGACTGAAACCCCAAATAAATGTAAAAAAAATCTTATATATTTCTTTTTTTATTGATAATTTTACATGTATAAATAAATATGGAGATCTGTTTGCCTCTTTTTGCTGAAAAAAGACACCATGTAATATAATTATTTTTATAAAACATATTGTTCTGTGTGACTGTATAAATGTTCAAAGCTGCTGTGAAATGTTGATAAAATTTTGCAATTGCTTATGGCTATGTTGCTTGGCAAACTAGAAAAAAATTAGTTTACTCATATTTATTTATGCTAATATATGGCAACACAGCATGCATGATCCCTGGTTAAAAAAAAAAAAAAAGTAAAGTAAATGAGAAGAAAATGTTTTATAACTTTTAAATCTATATTTTATCTTGATCATTTTACCTATATAAATAAATCTGGAGATCTCTTTGACTCTTTTTGATGAAAAAATGACACTATGTAATATAATTATTATTACATAATTAAGGTTACATAATTATAGTTCAGGTTCTGGATGCTGATTGGCCGATGCAGTGACTCTAGCTTCTGATTGGATGACGCATGTTCTAAGCTGTTGATCAAACATTACATTCTACTGTATATTAACTATGATTGCTATGTTGCTTGGCAAACAAAAGAAAGAAAGAAAGAAAGAAAGAAAGAAAGAATTATTAGTTTATTATATATAAATAATAAATAATATTGCATAGTTATTTTTACTAATACCTGGCAACAGTAGGCATGACACCTGGTTAAAAATCATTAAAACATTAAAAAAAATAATAATTAATTTTGATATTTTTTCTTGTATAAATAAGTCTGAAAATCGTGTTTTGGATGAAAAATGGCCATATAATTTTTTTAAGCATCATTTAAAAGTTCATCTGTAGCTATATCTACAAACTATATATTTTTATAGTTTATAAACTATAAACATATAGTTCCAGTCCTGGATGCTGATTGGCTGATACAGTGACTGTAGATTCTGATTGGATGACGAATGTTCTAAGCTGTTGATTAAACGTTACAATCTATGTTAATCGTTGTTGCTGTGTTGCTTAGACATAGGAACCGTGTTTACTTGTGGAAAGAATTATTTGGATTACTGGACTATTTATTGGCAATATCTTTATTTCAAGCATTTACAGTTATTGTTCATGTGTCTGTGTGCGTGTAGATTCGGAGAACACGGCCGTCACTCTGTCTGCGCTGCTGGCCAGTCTGAACAGCTGCTGTAACCCGTGGATCTACATGGTTTTCAGCGGACACCTCCTGCAGGATTTCGCTCACTGCTTCCCCTGCTGCCACAAGATCCAGCAGAGCTTCCGGAAGGAGGACTCGGACAGCAGCCTCCGGAGAACCACGCTGCTCACCAAGATCATCAACCGCAGCCCCACGTGTAGCTCGGGCACCTGGAAAGAGTTCGATCATTCGCCCAAAACCAGCAGGTCGGCTCCGGCCGAGACGTGACACAGGCGGCCCCTGGGAATGTGACTTTATTGATGCACACTTTGGTGAGACTCTCACAGCAGGGTTATAACACTCCAGGCTTTGGATGCTGATTGAGCTCTAGATGAGATAAAACACACTGTTACTGCTCAGGAGATGCGATGGAGTTAATTCTGTTTCGTTTAAGCATCTTAAAAGTATAAATGGACTCAGATGAGTCACTTGTAATCATTCAGTAAGAGTCTAGAGCTGTGAAATGAATGCGCACAGCGGCTCAGAGATCATTTGATGAGGAACGATGGAGATCTGAGCACAGTTGAGATCTCTTTTGGGACTTTGGAGCTCGTCGCTGCTTCAGCTGGAATCTCTATTAGATAGGCTCATTGCTGTCAGAGATTCAGTCTTCTTGCTGAAGAACAGATTTTTAAAATAGAATTATGTTAATAAAAGTTATGAGGACATAAGTCAAACATTTGGAATAATATTTCATATTTTTGAAAAAAAAAAAAAAAATCTAAATGCTCACCAAAGCTGCATTTATTTAAGTAAAAAATGCAGTAAAATTGTAAAACATTATTACAATTTAATATAACTTTTTTCTATGTGAATATATAGTAAAATGTAATTTATTCCTTTGATGCAAAGCTGAATTTTCAGCATCAGTGTCACGTGGTTCTTCAGAAATCAATCTTATATGCTGATTTGCTGCTCAAGAAATGTTTCTGGTTATTATATATTATTCTGGTTATTATATATTTCAAATTCGGTGAGCAAAAGAAATGCAAAAAAAAAAAAAAAAAAAAGAAAATCCCAAACTTTTTTCAGCAGTGTACTTAAAAAAAAAGAATAAAAAAAAAGTCCTGAATTATTTTTTTTTTTGTTATGTAGAAACATTTTACAAAAGGCACTTGAGGTTATGTTGTATTACGAATTTATTCACACCGCTGCATGTCATGCTTTACTATTTCTCGTCCCGTGTTGCTCATATAGATCAATTGTCCATTAAGGAAATAGTGGGAACATGGAAAACGCCGTAAATCTCTTTAGGGACTGTGGCACAATGAGTCCAGCGAGGCATTTCCTGCGATATGCGTCTACTTAAGCGCGCTGGATTTATTTTGGCCCCGAGTGCGCGACCCTTGCGCCAAAGTAAACCAGACACCTGCTGCCAGGGACAAAGCCGAGAGCGAGCTGATCGCTGTAAGCAAAACATATCAGTTTCCAGACAATAAATGAATGTTGCACTAAACAAAACATAGGAAACGGTCTGCTTTATGAAATATTAGCCTCACTTTGGTGGCATGAGATTTGTCGTAAAAATGAATGTTTTCACATGCATGCCTTTTCTGGTCATTTGTCAGGTTTGGACTCGTTTCAGGTGTTTTAATGTACATATACTGAGAAATTCTAGCTTAGGCTGTTTAATGAGAAATATACTGAAAAATTCTAAGAGTTAAAGCTGTTTATGTATATATTAAAGTTGTAACAGGATATCTATATATTAACAGATGGTCTATATTTGTTTGTATGTGTTAAGGTTATATTTTATTTTTTTAAAGACAGTACTGATATGTTAAGCTATGGAAGCCCGTTTCTGCCATGGAGTAAAAAAAATAAACAGGTAATTGCGACTTTTTATCTCATAGTTCACACTTTTCTTCTCGCAGTTCTGAGAATTCCTCTTAATTCTGCATTTGTATCTCCCAGATCGGACTTTTTTCTTAAAAGTTTAGTTTAAATCGTGAAATTCTAACTTTTTTTCTCAGATTTCTTGCAATTTCAAGTTGGTTTCTCACAATTCTGACTTTTTTTCCCTCATAATTCTGCATGTATATCTCACAATTCTGAGTTTATATCTCATAGTTCTGACTTTTTTCTTGCAACTCCACGTTTATTTCACTTTCACACAATTCTAACTTTTTTTAATCAGAATTCTGTTTACAACTCAAAATTATGACGTTTTTCACGCAATTCTGCATTTATAACTCACAATTATGACTTTATTCCTCAGAATTCTGTTTATATCTCACAATTCTGAGTTTATATCTCATAGTTCTGACTTTTTTCCTCAGAATTCTGACTTTTTTCTTGAAACTCCACGTTTATTTCATACAATTCTAGCATTTTTATTTAGAATTCTTTAGAATTCTTTTATTTAGAAACTCACAATTCTCACTTTATTCCTCAGAATTCTGAGTTTATCCTGGAATTCAGATTTTCTTTCTCGGAATGCTGACGTTTTTCTTGAAATCTCACATTTATATTTCACAATTGTGACTCTTATTTTCAGAATTCTGAGTTTATATCTTATGACTTTTTTTGTTTCCACAACGGAATAAAAAAATCAAAAAAATACTGGTGTGTTTATATCTGGCAAAAAAATAGAATTTTTTTTTCAGAATTACAAGAAAAAAGTCAGAATTTTAAGATTTAACCTTAAAAAGTCCAAATTGTTAGATAAAAAGATGCAACTACCTTATTGTTTTTTTAATCCTGTGTCAGAAACGCGCTTCCAAACTCAGCATTGTTCACTGCCAACTTTAAATGTGTTGCACCTCTCACAAATGTCTCGGTGTACTTGTGTGCCAAATCCAATAAATCAAACCTTTATGAAATGTTAGTTCTGGATCTGTGGTGACAAATGTGTTTTTAGCAACTGAGCCGTTTCTAGCACTGTCTGCCATTTAAATGCAACTTTATACCACAAATACGACTGCAAGTTAAACTTTTTATTAGCTTTTTAATACTGTTTGGAACAACTGTACAAGTAGCCTGACCGAGATGCTTTGGGAAGCAACTAACCAGCCGTCTAAGCGACTGATCTTGTTCCAGTCTCGGTAGTTTAGTGAACGATCGAGTGTGTTCCATTAGCTCCACTAAACAAATAGCAAAAGTGGACTAATGATTCTGTTTTTTCACTGCACTTTATCACAAAATGTGCGAAATGCTACGGCAGATACTTCATCACAAGTTGCACAATGCAAATTGCCTAGTAGGATCCTTTCCAAACATCCCATAATAGCTTGAGAGTTTCCTGTTTGAGGACACATGTCCTCTCCTGCATTAACCAACCTTCTCCTCTCCAGTCCGTGAGTCCAGAGACGAAACAGCTGCGGTTTGTATACGTGTGTGTGTGTGTGTGTGTGTGTGTGTGAGAGAGAGAAAGACTTACAGTCTCCAAAGTTTCTCACATCAGACTCGCATGTTTATTAACATTCTCTCTTGCCACCTTTGACCCTAATGTATTCCAGACGCAGCCGCGAACCAGGAAAACCAACGGAACAAATTATACCAGATCATGCTGCATGTAAATGAGCTAAGTTGTTGTGTTTCTGAGGGATGTTACGATGTTGAAGAGATGAAGAGAAAACCAAGAACACATTGTGTTTTCGTAATCGCTTCCATGAAATCCTCCCAGCTGAAAAATAACAGGTTTGGTGGTCTTCGCTGGTTTAAACTGGTTTCCTTTGTTGTGCACAGCCAGCATAAACTCTGGTCCTCACTGCAGGTTATTCTGTTCAGTGTTATTTACATACTATTATAGTATATAATCACATTTTGAAAATAGTTTTATCGTTTTATATATTTTATTAGTGTTTTTTATTTAGCTTTATTTTTATTTCCGTTTTAAATAAGTTTAAGTTTACATTTCCATCTAATATTTAAATTTTATTTTATTTTGAAATAGCTTTTATTTGTATATTTTCAGTTAGCTTTAACTTATTTTTATTTCAGTTTTAGTTTTAGTTAAGTGGCAAGGCAATATTTCTAATTTTTTCTTTTTCTTGTTTTTTTACATTTTTCATCTAATATATATATATTTTTAATTTCACCTTTGAGTAAGGGATTTATATTAAAAAAAATAATAATAATGAATAAAAAAAATTCTCAGAAATATTCCCAAATTGGAAAAATTATGTGCATCTAAAAGAAGGATCATTATGAATTTTACTTATATGTACATCTTGAACAAAACCCTCAATATCGTTCAAACATTTGATGTCACTTGGAAACCTTTGGGAAATTCAGTCATTTGTTTCCCTCAAAAGTGTTTATTGTATCAGCGTCGTACCAGGCAGTCTGATAACAAAACCTGCCAGAAGTTGAGTAAAGCCAGTCAGATTAGAGCTTGCCAAATCCAAAAAGTACTTTCCAGTTTAGCTGTTTAGTTACAGGACTGTGAGACTGAAACTAACAAGCATCCATAACCCACCTGAAACCATCGACCCTGACAGTGGAAACCAGCAAGCTGCCTGAGGCCGGTTTAATCTGTTTCTTTTCCTCAGCAGGGTTATTCAGAAGTTCACTGGGGTTGTCAAACAAGGTTTTAAAGCTAACCAGGGTCTGATTAATATTCCCTATGTTTCCTACAGCTATAATTTCTCATGTATCTGATGTAATGAAAATGCATGTAGGTCTGATTTTCTCATTCCGGCTAAAGAAAGCCTGCGGTGCTTTTCCGATGACGAACGGCCTTGTGTTCCCAGAGCCGAAGCCGCAGCGGAGAAATTAGCATGAAACAGAAAGATGAGAGGAAGTTTTAATAGGAAAAGACCTATGATCTGTCGCAGGAAGTGAACATGGACTCTTATCTCACGCACAGGTTCTGCTTCAGGTCTGGTTTTACTCCTAAAGAGGGTTTAGAGCAGGGGTGTCAAACTCAGCTCCTGGAGGGACGCAGCGCTGCAGAGTTTTGTTCCAACCCTGCTTCAACACACAGACCATGTCGTTTTCAAATAAGCCTGAAGGACTTGATTAACTGGATCAGGTGTGTTTATTTAAGGTTGCGTCTAAACTCTGCAGCGCTCCGGTATATTTTGCATATTGCAAAAAGCATATTTTGCCTTGCCTTTATAACACATACGTCTTAATGATTGAATAGGTATATTGTTTGTTTAATGCCCAAAATGTACCTTAAATGCATCAAGTTTGGTTTCATGCAGTTTTCTGTTTCAAGTCAATTGTGTACTACAGGACCATACACTTCCAAACATTCACGCCTGTGTTTTTGCTCGCTTGCGTAGAGCAGATTTCTGGCCTAAAACTTCAAAAACAAGTCACTCTGATCAGAGTTGGTCTGAATTCAGCGTTTGGGTCATTCCTGATCTGCTGAACATGTTGAAGCTCTTAATAAATGATTATGCTTGTGCTTTTACTTTTGGAAATCTGCTCTGATTGCACTCAGACATTTCAACTTTAATAATTCTAGCTTGATTATTGTATACAGTTTTACACAATTATAATGGATTTTACTAAAAAACAACAACAACAACAACAAAAAAGTCAGTATAAAAACAGGATGGAAATGGATATTGAGGGCATGTTAACTGATATTTTAATAAATGAAAACTTTTTTTATTTTTTTTTAAAGCAGCTTAAAACAACCAGGTTTGGTGGTCTTAGCTGGTTTAAACTGGTTTAGATGTTCCTGTCTTGTGCACAGCCTGCATACACCTCATTGCAGGTTATTCTGTACAGTATATTCTATATTTATATACTATTATAGTATTATTAACTGACTTTGGCTTTTTTTAATAATTGGCTTTTGTTAGGTAAAGAGATTTTACAAAAAGACATATTGAGGACACAAATTAATCACCAATTTTAAAAAAAAAGTGTGTGCGTGCGTGCATGTGTGTGTAAATATATATACTTTGTGGTTAAAAAACAGTTTGATTAGAGAAAGAAAGAAATAAGAAGTAACAAGGTAGTTTAAAATTCTGTGTTTCATTTTATTTATTGAGAGATTTAAATCAAATTAATGTGATTTGAAGAGTTTAATAAAAACAAATTCATGGATAAATGGACTGCTTAGTAGGCATGACCCTTGTAAAGTTCATGATAAATTTTTATACTGCGTTGTACACGCACACCTGATAAATCAGATAACATCTTTAAAAAGGTTGTCATATTAACAAATGAACAAAGAATTCAGCAAAGCCTTGTTGCATTAATCTTAATCGTGAAATGTGATGTCCAAAATCAGGATCGTAACTCCATTATACTGGCTCACCAATGTGTAAGAAACCCTTTAGATGCACATCTGGATTTTGAATACGGGGTTTCTGTCTTGTCTTGATGGAGATTAATTGTTTCTTCTCTTCAGTATAACAGACTCCTTTCCATTTGCTCTTTCCAGCTGAATTCGTCTGATGTGGCCATTCCAGTATGTTCTGTGCATATACTGTAGGTATTAATCTGAGGCCCAGGATTCACTGAAATCAGGCAATATTTCTTCATTTATAATTACTGAACCACCTAAGTCTAATTTTCTTTCCTTTTGCAGGCGTAGATTCTCTCAGAGATGTTAACTTGACATGACAAGGGACATAAAAATCCCAAAACAGGGTCCAACCAGCGTAATTGAATCACAATCCCACTAACTGACCCAAACACAGAGCTCTCAAACTCCAGCTGTGAGTGAATATAAACGATCAAGAAACCCCTCCAACATTACACAAGCATCGAAGCTTTCATAACCTCTGTCTTTTCCAGCGATTCATGGCGACTGGTGTTTTGGAAAATATCTCTGTTCCTCTTGAGCTCATCTGTAGATGTTCTGTGCTCAGTGATGCGTTCAGGACATCGAGCTTTGATTTTCACTTGTTTACGGCACAGCGACCCCTGAGTAGCTCTGAAGGTTTATGTCGATTTTGTTGCTTCATTTATTACGACTGTACAATTTCCCTTGCTTAAATTGACCACTCACTTAACAAACACAGCATGCATATTACTATCATATTCGTTGTTTATTAATTAGTACGTATTAATGCCTTATCTTGCATGACCGTATTCTACATCCTTTAACCCTTAACATAACTACTACCTTTCTTACACTTCAAGTCTACTTTAATAAGCTAGAATAAGCTACATTGTGGAAAACAAGTTAGCAGTGTTGGGGGTAATGCATTACAAGTAACTCGAGTTACGTAATCAGATTACTTTTCAAGTAACTAGTAAAGTAATGCATTGCTTTTTAATTTGCAAGAAAATATCTGAGTTTCTTTTTCAAATAAGTAATGCCAGTTACTTTATTTGCCCATTTATTGGCTGACAGCTCTCCTGTTAAGAGAAAGTGCAGAGGCGTTGTGCGCGCCATTTAAACATAATGCTGTGACCTCTACTGCAGAGATGTGAATTTATATGTGACCCTGGACCACAAAACCAGTCATAAGTGTCAATTTTTTTAAATAAATAAGCTTTCCATTGATGTATGGTTTGTTATGATCGGACAATATTTGGCTGAGATACAACTATTTGAAAATCTGGAATCTGAGAGTGCAACAAAATCTAAATATTGAGAAAATCGCCTTTAAAGTTGTCCAAATGAAGTTCTTAGCAATGCATATTACTGATCAAAAATTAAGTTTTGATATATTTACGGTAGTAAATTCACTAAATATCTTCATGGAACATGATCTTTACTTAATATCCTAATGATTTTTGGCATAAAACAAAAATGGATAATTTTGACCCATACAGTGTATTTATGGATATTGCTACAAATAAACCCCAGCGACTTAAGGCTGGTTTTGTGGTCTAGGGTCACATATTTCCTTCGGCCTGAGGCATATTCATTTCACTTTTGGTTTTAAAGAGCTTTTACATTTGCCAAAAATAGAACTTCTTTATATTAAAAACTAACAAGCCAGCTCAGCCCAGATGAGACAATGTAAGTGACGTAACACATTACTTTCCATAAAAAGTAACTAATTGAGTTACTTTTTAGGGAGTAACGCAAAATTGTACGCAATATTGTGCCCCTATTATGGATTTTTCAAAATGACCTTTCATGCAGTGTATAACATAACTGTATATGAATGTAAACAGTCTGCAAAGTTGTAAAGCTGAAAGTGCATCAAAGTTATTGTCTTGTAAAAGAAAGAGCCGACTCTGAATTGCTTGATTCGCAGTGTTGGGGAGTAACTAGTTACATGTAACGGAATTATGTAATTTAATTACAAAATAAATGTAACTGTAAACAGTTACAGTTACTGAGAAAAAAAATGTCTAATTAAATTACAGTTACTTATGTTAACAATTACAAAGGGAGTTATATCTGAATATTTTCACATACACAAAGATTTAATTGATTTTTTCCCCAAATTGCATTGACTGCTTTGAAATATGAGACAACAATGTTTCAGGAGTTTAAGACCCAGAATAGACACATGCTAATTCGACTATTTGGGTTTATGTATATGCTTTATTTTTTAAGATTGACTGTTTTGTCCAAGGCATTGTTAGATGCCAGTGTTTCCGGTCATAGTCATGCAAAGATTTGATTTCAAAAACAGTATCATAGTGTCACATTACGCTTTTCAGGAAGAACACAGGAGGTATGAAGAAACGTTTAACTGTCTTTATTCAGGGAAACACTGGGAATAATCCATAAGAGGAGCGGAGCAAACACACGTAGAAACAAGTAGACCCAACAAACACTAACTGAACAGACTGGGGCTTATAAACACAAGATAACGAGGACAGACAGGTGCGGGGAATCAACTAATAATCAAACTATACAAGGACAGACTATAACAAGACCAAATAAGGCAAAACAGGAACTGAAACACATGACTAAACAGGTCCAGTCCTGACACATAGCTGTTAAATTATATCTTATGATTTTAAAATCTGTATTTACAACCCGAATTCCGGAAATGTTGGGACGTTTTTTTAAATTTGAATAAAATTAAAACTAAAAGAATTTCAAAATCACATGAGCCAATATTTTATTCACAATAGAACATAGATAACATAAAATGTTTAAACTGAGAAATTTTACAATGAGCTCATTTCAAATTTGATGCCTGCTACAGGTCTGAAAATAGTTGAGACAGGGGCATGTTTATCATGGTGTTTCATCTCCTCTTCTTTTCAAAACAGTTTGAAGACGTCTGGGCATCGAGGTTGTGAGTTTCTGGAGTTTTGGTCTTGGAATTTGGTCCCATTCTTGCCCGATATAGGTTTCCAGCTGCTGAAGAGGTCGTCTTTGACATTTTTAGTTTAATGATGCACCAAATGTTCTCTATAGGTGAAAGATCTGGACTGCAGGCAGGCCAATTCAGCACCCGGACTCTTCTACTACGAAGTCATACTGTTGGAATAGCTGCAGTATGTGGTTTTGCATTGTCCTGCTGAAATACACGTCATCCGGAGGGGAGCATATGTTGCTCTAAAACCTTTACATACCTTTCAGCATTCATAATGCCTTCCAAAACATGCAAGCTGCCCATACCGTATGCACTTATGCACCCCCATACCATCAGAGATGCTGGCTTTTGAACTGAATGCTGATAACACGCTGGAAGGTCTCACTCCTCTTTAGCCCGGAGGACACAGTGTCCGTGATTTCCAACAAGAATGTCAAATTTGGACTCGTCTGACCATAGAACACTTTTCCACTTTGAAACAGTCCATTTTAAATGAGCCTTCACCCACAGGACACAACCATGTTGTTCTGGACCATGTTCACATATGGCTTCCTTTTTGCACGATAGAGCTTTAGTTGGCATCTGAAGATGGCGAGCCTCTGCCCATCTTTACTTGTGAGAGACTCTGCCTCTCTAAGACATCCCTTTATTAGATAATCATGTTACAGACCTGATGTCAATTAACTTAATTAGTTACTAAATGTTCTCCCAGATGAGTCTTTTCAAAATGTCTTGCTTTTTCAGCCCTTTGTTGCCCCAGTGCCAACTTTTTTGTGACCTGTAGCAGGCATCAAATTTGAAATGAGCTCATTTACTGGATAAAAGTGTAAAATTTCTCAGTTTAAACATTTGTTATGTGCTCTATGTTCTATTGTGAATAAAATATTGGCTCATGTGATTTGAAAGTCTTTTAGTTTTCATTTTATTCAAATTTTAAAAACCTCCCAACATTTCCGGAATTCGGGTTGTAACTGCAGAACGATCACAAAGTAAAAAGAGGTGCTAAAGTCTGATTTTGTGGTGGCTGTGCTTTAGATTATTGTAATCTTAATTCAAATGATGAAGGATTTTGAAAGTCTGACAGTAATCAGTGTTGAGCACTGCTGTACTGTGCTATTGTCTAGAAATGTGTCGATTAATATAGAATGTCTGTAGTTCTTATTACTTGGAGTTATGATAAAGGATGGAGCAATACGTTGGTTTACAAACTACAGTGATTTATCAGTCTGTTCAGCTAATTCATATACCATTATTGTTTGAGTCTTTACTACATTTCGTTTCTGATAAGCACTGGGGTTTGGACAGATGAATGTTTGAACGAATCATTTGAGAGTCGTTGAGAAATGTAAATGCATATTATAAGAAAATGTTTTTTGGGGGGGTTTTTTTTTACCTTGCATGCATGTGATCCTGTTGTTGGGGACTCCCAAAACCAAATTATAAACCTTTCAAATCACATAATAGCTCAGCACTTTAAAAGTAACTTTCCCCAACACTGCATCTTAGTGGTTTCAGATCGGAAGGTGAGGCCCATTTAAATCCTGATAGAAGTGTTTCCCAAAGTTCCCTTCCCTCTGCTGGTTATTATGAACTCCCGTTCCATAACAGGCCTTTTGTTATTCTTCTCCCACTGTGTTCTCTGTTGTCATGGGAAATGTTCATTAAGCAGCCTCGTTCAGCTGAAAAGGTCTTAACAGTCTGAGAGTGATTGATTGAGCGTTGTGTCATATGACAGGATGGAAATCTCCATCATATATCTCTTCTTTCTATACTTTAAAACGGATGTCCCATTGTGTTCAAAAGGTCACAGATGATAAATGAATATTTCCCAGAATTCAGTGCTGACTACAATGCAAGAAAACAATCCCATCCTATAGTGAAACACAAGCACATTTGTCCTCATCCTATTGTATATTTTTACATAGCAAAAGCTGCATCTGAGAGAAAACCGAATATGTGCAATTAACCCCGGGCAGGTCAGCGGTTATTATATGATAAATTGAACACAAATGCATTAGACGTTTTTCAGTAAAAGCACACACAAAACACATGCACAAACACATTTATGTGTGCAAATACATCATGCACCAATGCCAGTGGGTTTTTTGAATGCGTTACTTGTCTTTAAAAAGGCTAACAAGTGCCTTAATAGGACTGAAGAGATAAACTCATCTACTCACTTAGTCGCTTTCCCAGCCTCGTTGTGTTTATAATCGTGCTCTTGCAAACTATTCTAACTCAGACTTGCAGAGAAATTGTTTTTAAACAAAAACTGATAGAAACTGTCGGTGATGCTTATAGCGGTGAAGCTGAAGTCATGTGACCATTGTGTAGTTTGCTGTAGTTCTGCTGATTGTATTTAGGTTTCAGATTTCATAAAAGTTGTGAAGATTGTCATAAAAAAAAATGCAAGAAGCATGAACTTTTGCTGGTCACTGAGCTTATTTTCTGCAATGATCCAAAAAGCCACATTAAGCTGTTGTTCTCCAAGCATGCAAACATCCAGAACGTCTTTAAAATGATTTTGGTTATAAATGTTAAACAAACATTCCATTTTGTCATTTTTCAAACATTACTTTTGACAAGTAATAACAAGCAGTAGCCTAACATTTAAAAATTTCCAAATAGAACACTTTAGAAGAACACACATTTGTTCTATTAACATTAGGCTACTGGAAGAACATTTGTTAATAACATTTCCAGAACGTTAACCCAATTTTAGCGTGAGATATATTCTTTTGAGCATAACAAGTACTTTATATGGAAATGAGGCTCATGAACGTACTCGATTCACAAATGTCAGTGTTGTTGTTTCGCGCAATACATGTCACGCTGTTGCTGTTCACAGACAGCATTGGGTAAATTAGCATTTATTTAAATGGGAGGTTTGTAGATATCTTCAACTGGTATTTTCAGCAGTCACATTTTCATGTTTGTTTATATGTGGGCTTGTCGCAGATTTTCCCTTGCAGATTGCACAAACAGATAGGTTATGTGTCTTAATGTCTCAAATCGGTCTTAATAAACAGACACCTGAATGCCAGAGACACCATTGCATGTGAGCTATACACCGCAAACACATTAAAACATCACGAAACAACACGCAGCTTCCCGGGGACGTGGACGTCTGACATTTCCAATCCAATTACACTTGAGAAATGTCACTCTTTGAGACGGTATCGAGTCCTTAATCTGCTCACCGACCCGATGTCTCACGAGTTATTGATGGATGTTTGTCATGATCTTAGATCAGTTCTCAGGGGATCTGGCGGAGTGACGCTGGTCTTGGATCAGTCTGGCATGATGTTCTCTTGGTTGAGATCCATCTGGGAAGAATTAAGGATTTTTTGTACCGTGTGAAAGGCCAGATGATGGTGACGTCATATAAAGAATGGTGAGATTTTGTTGGATATATTTATTGTCCCTCCAGAACATTCCAAAATCTGTAATCACGGCATTCCTGCGCGAGCCGGTCTGATTTTCCGCCGCGTCAAGCAGAACGTTCCTCACACAATGTACACAGTGATGGTGTCAGATAATAAAGTAGTTTGATATATAGGGTTATATTGATTTTTAAACCACAGATGGCACATAATTTCATATCAACACGTTTGATGAATGGCTGCACTCTTTTTTTCATCTGAATATCAACATAAAGTTTTAAGGTTAATTGGTCTAGTGATATGTGTGACATTGCGTTAGGTTGAATATCAAAAATGTTGTGTCTCGATGTTTTTAGATTTATTGACATATGTTACAGTTAGCGATTAATGTTACAGCGATTAATTGCATCCACAATAAACGTTTTTATTTACATAATATATCTGTGTGCACTGTGATATATTTATTATGTATATATAAATACACACACATACGATGTATATTTTGATAAATATTTTTTTTTCTTAAGTATATACATGCATGGGTGTGTATTTATATATTATGTGAACAAAAACTTTTATTTTGGATGCGATTAATCGCGATACTTAAATAAAAAACCGTAGCACTGAATGATTCATATGGTACTTTATATGGTACTCCGAGGTGTTGCAAAAAATACCAGGGTATTAAATCATAGTACTGCCATGGTACATGTCCAAAACAATGCTACTACCATGGCATGTTTTTGTTAGCGACTCACTTTCTCTGTTCTGTCATTGTTTAATAATTCATTTAGAATTATTAGTTTAATAAAAAAAGATGAAGTGAATTCCTGTTCAAAGAAACACATCTGGGATAAACAAAGGCCAAAACAAACAATACACACTAGGCAGAAACAAATATTGAGCTGGGCACATCACAGAGCTCACTGATGTAATTTACAACAGCTTCCAAACAACTTCCATCCAACAATTTACAAATTCAAGATTTGTTTCCAAGACATATTCAAGCTCTTTTTCAATGCAGCATTATAGGTGCATTTGCGATGTAAACACTATATATTGAATACAATCTCATCATGCATTGTAATGAGCTGGTGGAGAGAAATGTCAACTATAAATAAACATTTAATTAAAAACCAAAAAGTATACATACAATTATCAGTGCTATTTTTATGCTTATGCTTATTATCACCAAAGTCCCCCTCAAAGAAAGTCTGTTCATGCGGTGGTCATATTTACACTGCAAAGGTGGCACAGAAACGCTTCTGAAGTGGCTAAACAGACTGTTTAATGCTGCTCAGAAGTGGCATACATGCATTTTCACAGCAATTACAACTTTATGCTTTGACCATTTTTATTTCTTTTAGATATACACAACACATATTAAACAAAACTCCCTGTTGAAGAATTGCAGTAAACATGTACTTTCATTAGCACACTCTAAAAAATGCTGGGTTAAATATGGACAAACAGTTGGGTTACTATTTTACCCAGCGCTGGATTGTATTAAACCCAGCATTTTTTAGAGTGCATATCTGTGCCTCTACAGCTGAATGGGTTTTATAATAAATAGAGAACACACCTATAGATTTAATGTTAATATTTACTTTTAATAAATGCATTGCTAGAAAAATTGAAGTGCTTCATTTTTCAGTAAAGTTGAACTGTTTGGTTAAGATAAGTTTGTGTTTGGATGGCTGTGATAATTGTTTTGAGAACAAGTACATTACATTGGAGAAAGGTGTCAAATCGATTGAGAAAAACTGTAAGCGAGGAGCAAACGCTGTAGAGTCCAAATCAGTTCCCCAGCAAAGCTTTAATCCCTGAGATGAATTTTTAATCAGATTACTGTGATTTGTTTCTTTTTAATCAGCAGTATTACATCCAAAACAGACAGAAAGCACAATACAGATTCCCCTCATAAACAGCCAAGCAGCAGTAAATACACACCTCCTCGTCAGCGCCTCTGCGGGACAACACACTTTCACATCGGACATGACAGAGCGTGCCAGATAGCAATAAAACTAACAAATGACCCAAACCGAATCCTAAATCTTGCTCTTACACCATCCATAAGAACAGTATTGAGAGGCAGCACATGCGTTTGGCACCACTGAGCTCATAAATCTACCCAGCAGCCCCTGAGTGTTTGCTGGAAGCAGAAACAGACCCTGGATTAACCTGCAGTGATGCTGGACTGATTTGATGAAAGCAGGCTGACCCGTGTCAACACTCTCTGCACTGACCAGTGTTGGGAAGGTTACTTTGGAAATGTAATAGGTTACAGATTACAAGTTACCCTATTTAAAATGTAATAAGTAGTGTAACTATTTCAATTACTTTATTAAAGTAATGCAACTGATTACATTTGATTACTTTCTAAATTTCAATTTCAATTTGAATAGTCATTTTCAAACATTTAAGGCAGGCAGGGTTAACCTTACAGCAGGACTCAACACTGATTACTGTCAGACTTACAAAACCTTCATAACTTGAATTAAGATTATAATAATTGAATTTTAAAGAACAGCCACCACCTTACGTTGAGACTGTTCTGAGATTAAATCAAGATTTTAAGTCATGACAAGAAATAGTTTAATAGCTATGATACTTTTTCTTTAAATGAAATATTTGCATAGCTATGACAGGAAACACTGGAATCTAACAATGCCTTGGGGAAGAAAAAATAAATGAAAATTGTTAATATTAAAAAATAAAAAATAAAGCGTATAGGCTACACTGCAAAAAAAAAAAAAAAAAATGCTAGATTTTCCAGCCAAAATATCTAAAACTTCTTAAATCAAGAAAGATTTTCTAGACAAGTAAACATTATTGTCTTATTTTCAGAAGAAGAAAAAAACAAGTCAAATTTAAGTGAGTTTTTGCTTGGAATAAGCAAAATAATCTTGTTTTCTGTTTGACATAAAATTATTTTGCTTACACCATTGGCAGATTATTTTGCTTATTCCAAGCAAAAACTCACTTAAATTTGACTTGTTTTTTCTGAAAACAAGACAATAATTTTTCCTTCTTTATTTAAGGATTTTTTTTTTTTTTTTTTTTTTGGCTGGAAACAAGACAAAAAAAAAAAAATCTAAGTAGGAAAAGCATTTTTTGCAGTGCACAAAGCCAAATAGGAAATAAAACATTTATCAGATAAGCATATATCATATTCTAAACTCCTGAAACATTGGTGTCTCATATTTTGGAGCAGTCACTGCAATTTATGAAAGAAATGAATTAAATCTGTAGGCTGTGTGTGAAAATATTCAGATGTAACCCCCTTTGTAACATTTTCATAAGTAACTGTAAAAAATTCTCTATATTTTTCTGAGTAACTGTAACAGATTACAGTTACATTTATTTTGTAATTAAATTATGTAATCCCGTTACATACGAGTGAACGAGATCCAGTCGAGATGTTGAATGGAGACAGTTGGCCATTTGTTGCTAGGAAACACTGACATCTAGTGGCCATTATGAGACATGACATCGCTTTATTGATTTTCTTTATTTTTATTTTCTTGCCCTAAACAAAATGCTGGTGCAGTATTTCTATTTATTGATTATAAAGTAAAATAAATAAACTAATTAACTTCAGTACAGTACAGTGATAGATTTATGAGTTAATATTTATCTGTTTTTCACATGCATAATATAGTACACAAGCTTTGAAAACGACATATGGGTTTGAACAACGTGTGGGTGAGTTAACAGCGATAATTTTCATCTTTCTTTCATTTTCTGTATTGCTTTGGTTGTTGAGATGGATTACATGCTGATTTGTGATTCATGTTAGGCAGATATCAGCTGTGACAGATGGCATATATTTCTAGTGATTGTGCACAAATCTCATAATCCTCGTGGGATTATTGAAACAGTTGTTGAGTGTGATGTTGTTTAAACAGTATTGAATACACACAATTAAATCAGATAAAATTGGAAAGATTAAGAACTTTCTAAAGTCTGATATGGATATGCTGAATACAGCATGTTAGGACAATAAAACATGCAAATAACCTTTTTTACAGAAGTTTGTATACGCTAACACAGACTGCACTTTCCAATCATATTTATGCGATTTTAAATACTGAATTGTTACTAAATATTAAAAAGTAACGCGTTTATTTAAATTATACTCTACTTAGTAATGCGGTTTGTATTGGTGATTGATGAACTGATATGAACCGATTTTATTGAAAAAAATAAAGATTATTTTATTGTACTAAGCTTTATTTTAAGGTGTCCTTATTATATAAAACTTAAAATGTTTCTTTAAATTTGAGTCTATGTAGTAACGTGTTTTATTTTGGTGATTATTGAACTTATATGAACTTATTTTATTAAAAACATTGAAATTTTATTTTATTGTACTGGTTGTGCTTTATGTTAAGGTGTCATTATTATATAGCACTTAAAATATACTCTAGTGATGTGGCTTACTTTGTTATTACTGAACTGATTTTATTAAAAATATGTTTTTATTCCTATTTTTATTTTTATTTTATTGGGTACACTTTATTTTAATTTAGCATTTATACACTCAAGTGCATGTATTTATTAATAGGGCTAAAATTAGGGTTTGGTTTAGGGTTAGCTTAATATAATTATGCATAATTTACCATTTTTACTAGCTATAATAATTTGTGCAACAAGGATACTGTAAAATTACGTTACTATTTATTTATTTGGGATTAATACTGTACTTGATTCAATTCATTTCATTTCTACCCCCCTCAATTTACTGAACTAATTAATGTCTACTTTGTTTCAGTTTATGTTTGTATTGTAATAATCTGTGGTTTGGGTGAGGGTATGTATGTGATTTTATTATTATTATTATTATTATTATTATTTTCTGATTTTATCTTTCCCTTTTGCCTGTTTTTCCTATATATATATATATAATTTTTTTTTTTTTTTTTTTTTTTTTGCTGTTGTGAAAATGTAATAAATAAATCATACAAAAAAATAATAATTTCTGCCACTGGTATTTACCATGGCACAGTGATGGCATTATCTTGGTACTTATGAACAGTAAACGTTTTTTTTACACATACAATAAGGAAGTAAAATAAATGTGAGCAGTATGAGGGTCAAAGTCACCAAAGTGACCCGATGACCCGCTGTCACGTGATGCCGTTCAGTTCCGCCGCACTGAAGGTGTGCTCCAGCTGCGTCGCGTTTGAGCACCGGCGTTCAGTGCGCTTCCTCCACCATCATCATCACCACCACCACCACCACCATCACCACCATCATGATGATAACACGCGTGCGGTCCGCGGTCTCCAGCATCATCGGCGGCATCATGGCCTCGGGTTCCAGCGCGCAGGAGATCCATCCGAATCCGCCGCCCCGGTTCCCGTACAGCAGACCGGATTTCCTCGCGCTGTCTCCAGACGAGGTGGAGTGCTCTGCGGATCACATCTCCAGACCCATCCTCATCCTCAAGGAGATGAAGCTGCCCTGGGCCACCGGCTACGCGGAGTGAGTAGCGACGCGCGAGACAACGCGCGCTGATTTGAGCTCGCGGATGCTGCGGAATGTTTGCGTTCTTCGTGATAATAATCACATGAGGAACAGAAAATGAAAGATCCATGACACGCATCCATACTTTCATTTCCATGCAGCTTTAGCAGGGCGCATGCGCGCGTTTTGCGCATTATATCATAACCTAATTCATGTGAAGCTACAGCAGGCTCTGCGTTGGATAATGTTTATGAAATCAGATTTCAGACAGTCCAGATTGAGTTTTATGCATTTATGATGTGATTGGCATCACAGTTCAAGTCTTGTGTGTGAGCCGTGATTTATGGATACTGTTTTTATTCATTCTCATACTCAGAATGGCATATCTAGAGAATAATAAGCCACATTGTTTATATTCTATTGTAGTGTTTATTAATATTTTGTATTAGCTTTCATGTTTTTGAGTTTACAAGTTTTAGTAATGTTATGTGCTTTTGTCATTTTGTTCATTTAGCTTTACTTTTATTTCAGTAATTTTAGTCTTAATTGAAATTAATTTTAATTTAATTAAAAGATCAAGTTTTTTTTTAAGTATTTCATCTGTTTATATTTTATTTCAGCTTTACGAAAAATTATTTTTAATAGACTAGTTTAATTGTTTTAGTTTTTGTTAACCGTAACAACACTACGGAAATGTCCTTTTGAATATAATTCTGTCCAGTGCAGTCTCTATACAGTTCAATCTCAAACATCTGAATGTAATTCTGATATGAGGATGTTCAAGTGTGATTCACTCACTTCCCGTCCTGACGCTGGTGTAGAGAAGTGAGATCGTCAGGGAAGCAGCTCTCAGATGCCCGGTCACATGATCATCAGAGCACAGGACCGGCTCTGAATGTGTTCCTGTTCACTGATCTGATGTTGATGTTTAACTCAAGCAGTAGAGCATTAACCAGAACAAATGACCTCAAACAAAACCAGAGAGAAACACCAGAGCCTGTCTATCCATCTATCGTTCTATCTATCTATCGTTCTATCTATCTATCCATCTATCTATCCATCTATCGTTCTATCTATCGCTCTATCTATCTATCGCTCTATCTATCGTTCTATCTATCTATCGTTCTATCTATCTATCGCTCTATCTATCTATCTATCTATCTGTCTATCTATCTGTCTATCTATCTGTCTGTCTGTCTGTTTATCTGTCATTCTGTCTATTCTTCTATCATTCTATCAATCATTCTTTTTGTCAATCCTATCTATCTATCTATCTATCTATCTATCTATCTATTCTATCATTATATCGTTCTATCATTCTATCAATCATTCTATCTATCTATCTATCTATCTATCTATCTATCTATCTATCTATCTATCTATCTATCTATCTATTCATCTATCTATCTATCTATCTATCAATCATTCTATTTGTCAATCCTATCTATCTATCTATCTATCTATCTATCTATCTATCTATCTATCTATCTATCTATCTATCTATCTATCTATCTATCATTATATCGTTCTATCATTCTATCAATCATTCTATTTGTCAATCCTATCTATCTATCTATCTATCTATCTATCTATCTATCTATCTATCTATCTATCTATCTATCTATCTATCTATCTATCTATCTATCTATCCGTCGTTCTATCGTTCAGTCTATTGTTCTATCATTATATCATTCTATCAATCATTCTATTTGTCAGTCCTATCTATCTATCTATCTGTCTGTCCATCCATCCGTCCATCCATCCATCCATCCATCTATCTATCTTTTGTTCTGTCTATTTATCATCCTATCATTCTTTCAATCATTCTTTTGTTCTATCAATCATTATCAATCACTCTATCTGTCAATCCTTCTGTCTATCATTCTGTCTTTCTATCTATTGTTCTATCGTTCTATTATTCTATCTATCTATCTATCTATCTATCTATCTATCTATCTATCTATCTATCTATCTATCTTTTGTTCTGTCTATTTATCATCCTATCATGCTTTCAGTCATTCTATTGTGCTATCAATCATTCTATCTGTCAATCCTTCTGTCTATCATTCTATCTTTCTATCTATTGTTCTATCGTTCTATTAATCTATCTATCTATCTATCTATCTATCTATCTATCTATTGTCCTATCTATCTGTTGTTCTATCTATCGTTCTTTCTATCTCTCTATGGTATGCCGAGCATTTAACACAAGTCTGAGAAATCAGAGGATTGTTGTGTTTGATGTGAGTGTTTCTAACCCTGAACCTGCCCCTGAAATCTGACTGATTGTGAGGAATTTTGTTCTTTGATTCCAGGTGTATTTTCTACATAAAAAGGAGCATTTCCAGCAGCACGAGTGTCTCTGCAGAGTGACACGTGTCTCCTTTCAGGACAAAGCCTTGGACCGTATGAACCCCGTTAAATCCTCATTAACAAATCAGTATGCAGGAATGGGTTTCCGTGGAAACCCTGTTGTGATGGGGGCAATTATCAGAGGCTCGTGAGCGCGCGTCATGCTGTCTTGTGCTCTTTAGACGCACGCTGTGACTCATCTGAGGAGATGATGGCAGTTGTGCATTATCGAGAAGCGTTTAGGAGCTCGAAAAGACTTGTTTGACGAAGAGCAAGAGGTTGTAGGTTGTGCCTAGTCTTCATAAGCGTGAACAGCCCTTGAGTCTCTATGGGTTAAAGTTGACTTCCTGCAGACATATAGAAACTGTGTTCATGATGAAACTGTCTCTACAGGGTGATCAATGCTGGTAAAAGCACCCTAAATGAGGACCAGGCGTGCTGTGAGGTGGTAGAGCTCAGGAAACGACCCGCAGACCCGTCCAGCCCCAGCTACACTCCCACCAGGAGACGCTCCTCGCTGCCCAGCGCAGACGTCCTGGAGTCCATCGACAGCACAGTGAGGCCTTCTGCCAGCACTCCTTTACAGCTATTCTCAGTCGCTTTGATGCATTTCTCAGATCAGAAATGAAATTCTCAAAACTACGTCTTCAACCTCCACAATTTAGGGCTGCATGATAAATCGCATGCGATAGTCATGTGCATCTCATCAGTGAAGCCGGTTCTGTAATCAGTAGTAAATCAGACGGAGCAGCATTTACTATACAGAGCTGTAGTTCTCTGACAAGCTATGCAAAACCACGTTCATAATCGCAGAAGATATTATGAAATAGCGCTGCGATAATAAAGTTGTTTGCGTAGCTGAACTACGGCTCCGTGTAGTAAATGCTGCTCCGTCTGAAAGCACGTGAAAATACCACATATTTTACATAGCAGCGATAAAGGCATTGCATTATTATATACTTTATTATAAGGAAAATTATAGGAGGAAGAACTCTGATGAACCATATATGTGGCCCTGCAGCACAAAAGCAGTCATAAGCAGCACAGGTATATTTGTAGCCAACAATACATTGTATGGGTCAAAATTACAGATTTTTCTTTTATACCAAAAATCATTAGGATATTAAGTAAAGATCATGTTCCATGAAGATATTCTGTACATTTCTTTCCGTAAATATATCAAAACTTAATTTTTGATTAGTAACATGCATTGCTAAGAACTTCATTTTTTTGCACCCTCAGATTCCAGATTTTCAAATAGTTGTATCTCAGCCAAATATTGTCCTGTTTTTATTAGTCACGTTGATTGCGATATCCTTGCGACTTATCGTGCAGCCCTACTCTGCATCATTTAGTCACTTGTGCACATGCATCATAAAAGCAGTTTCTCATTATTTTAAACATCTTTCGATTGCTTTGGTACATTCATGCGATTGATTATGTACATTTGTCTGCGGTTTCCTACGTCATCAGTTGCTAATATCATGTTGCTCAAGATGTATTATATAGTTCTCTGTGCAATAGTCTTACCCCTCAAAACATCTAGTCATTAGTTCATCGTATAAGACACTAAATGCAAAATGGTTGATCTAGTTTTTTATTTTCTACACATTTCTATTAGACTTTTTGTAAATTTGCCATGAATTGTGCAAGTGAATCTTGACTTTCACTAATGAAGAGAATGTCGATCAACCAATGATAAACCAGTTCTCTGAAATAGCTCAAGTGTAACTGTGAATCCTATCCGGCCTCTTTCTATCAATATCCCACATACAGTAATGTGTAAATTTGTACTTTTGAAAGGATATATGGCATACATGAGAAGCGCAGCCTTCTGCATTTCAGTACAGAAACTGTCATCCAAACTGTTGCCATAGTTTACATCAGGTAACACTAACAGAGCGCAGTGTTATATTGACAACATGACTAAGCTTTTTGACTATCTTGTTTGTGAACAATGGCACAAGGACTTTTCATTCTGATGGCACTGATATGTTCAATTACATAAATACTTCATATTACATGAATACTAAAGATTTCGAATAATTTACAGGCTTTTGCAAGTAATCCATTGTGTGGTGCTATTTGTACAAATAGTTTTGAGAAATGCACATACTTCTTTGCAAATATTAAATGATTCAAGAAGTGCAAAGCGACTGAGAAAAACTGCGATGTTATTTCACACATGTCCGTTATGACTCAATCATGTTGATTTTAAAGGAACAGTTCACCCTAAAATGAAAATTCTGTCATCATTTCTCCACCTCATGTGGTGCCAAAATAGAGGTGCACAATATTGTAAAAAACTGAAACTGCAATATTTAGTTTTTCTGCAACTACATATTTATAATATGACAATATACAGGAATTTTCACCGGATGGTTTAAATAGCTATATTTGGAAATAATTAATCATTCTAGAATGAGTGGGATGATTTTTAGGATGAGTGCATCTGCATTTAAAAAAAAAAAGTAAAAAGCTGAAATAAAACTTATGACTCTTAAGCATGAATTGAAAAAAAATGGTGTTTATACTAAGGTTTACATTTTGTAAGAACTAACTTAAACCTTTTTCAGTAACCATAAAGTGAACAGTGTTTTAGTTATATATATATTTTTTTTTTTATTTCACTTGAGTTTTAATAAAATTGATATTGTGATATGGCTTGGTGCAATTGTCAAATCATGCAGGCTGCAGGCATTTAAAAGCTTTTAATTTACACGCGTGCAGTTCATGATGCAGTTTGCGCTTAAATCTGAAACTGGCAGCGAATATATTTTTTGCTGGCAACCTGTTATTTGAAAAATAAAGAAATTAAGACGTAAATAGTAGTATTGTAGTTTTGTAGCAAAATAAGTTTTATTACTCAAATTATTTTACAGTAGAATAGTATTGTTACAATATTTTTTTTGGGGGATTTTTGTATTTAATTTTTATTTTTATTTATGAAATGCAATTGTAATATATTATCTTTAAAGGTACAGAAGTCAACCTGAGTTCGAATCCTCTTGTGGTTGATCCTGTTCTCCTCTCTCTCCACCCAATTCTTTCCTGTCAGCTCAATATTGTCCTGTCCGAATAAAGGCATAAATCCCATAAATAAACCTTTAAAAAATAAATAAATAAACTAGAGGTAGCATTGGCGATTTTGGAGAGGTTAGCAATAGCAAGGTAGCTTTGAAAGCATAAGATCCCACCCTCGCTGTAAATCACTCTCCAAAGCCACGCCTCCTCCAAAACACATGACCGTGCCATTTTTAACGAGTCATTTGTGTAATTAAAAGGATGAGTAGTAGTTAATAGTCTCTTACTGGCCTCAATACACAAGCTCTCCATAAAACAAACAAAACAAGCCCTGCAAATTAACATTAAATAGCGGTATTTTATTGCAATTTAATGTATTATACTTTCAATAAAACATTTGCAATGGGTTTTTAAAAGCTGTTTTATGCATGTTTTAGCCTGAGTTTTTTTTTTTTTGTATTTACACACTTTTGACCAGCAGGCGTCAGCAGCGTGTGGTGCTTCGAAACAGTGAATCATTTTGCGAAGCAATTGGTTCAATTGATTCGAAGCTTCAAAAAGGTTAGTTTCTCCCATCACTAGTGTGCCGCATGCACCAGACGTTCAGCCGGCGGTCAGTGGGCGTGATGTCTGAGGCTGAGACTAGGATGTGAAGAGAATTTCAAACAGCATAACAAAAAATGTTTTTGAACCAAATCACCTACCCCACTTTTTTTCATGAGAGAATTTCCTTTTTTTTTTTAAAGAAATTTGTGACCCAGGACCACAAAACCAGTCATAAGGGTCAATTTTTCTGAATAAATAATCTTTCCATTGATGTATGGTTTGTTAGGATCGGACAATATTTGGCCGAGATACAACTATTTGAAAATCTGGAATCTGAGGGAGCAAAAAAATCTAAATATTGAGAAAAGTTGTCCAAATGAAGTTCTTAGCAATGCATATTACTAACCAAAAATTAAGTTTTGATATATTTACGGTAAGAAATTTACAAAATATCTTCATGGAACATGATCTTTACTTAATATCCTAATGATTTTTGGCATAAAAGAAAAATCGATCATTTTGACCCATACGATGTATTGTTGGCTATTGCTACAAATATACCTGTGCTGCTTATGACTGCTTTTGTGCTCCAGGGTCACATTTTTCTGTGCATGCTGATATTTGCGTGGTAAAAAGTGATAAGTTGACTTAACTTAAAAATTTCAAGGCTACGGGTTTCCTCAATTTTTTTAAGTAAATAATAATTAAAAAGTTAAGTGAACTTGATAATTCACTTAACTTATTTTTTAAATTATCATTTACTTAAAAATTTCAAGGCTACATGTTTCCTCAATTTTTTTAAGTTAAATCAACTTATCACTTTTTACAGTGTGTGTAATTCTGTTTGTGCAGGAGGTGAAGGAACTGAACTTCCACCACTGGGCTCTGTTTGACGGTCACGGCGGCTCCGGAGCCGCGGTTTTCGCAGCCAAGTTCCTCCACCTCCATATCGAGGAGCAGCTGCAGGAGGTGCTGGAGATACTGCAGAACCCGACCCTCCAGCCGCCCACCTGTCTGGGCGAGGAGAACCCTGTCCACCACCTCCACCCGTCCGCCGGATGCTCCCAGCGGGGCCTGTCCCGGGCGGCTTCGCTCAGAGGGGCCGCCGGGGCCCCGGGGTCCCCTAATACCATGGCCCCGCGGTTCTTCATGGAGAAGAAGATCAAACAGGAGAGTCTGGTGGTGGGAGCCATAGAGAACGCCTTCAAGGAGATGGTGAGTCTTTGGATCAGTTACTGTAGTAAACTCACATGGCCACTAGATGGCAGGCGGCGCTTATAGGAATGATGCATTATTGTAAATGACTGTGTTGATTTTAAATTTCAGCTTTGCATCAGAGTAATAAATTACATTTTAAAATATAATCAAATAGAAAACACTTATTTCAAATTATAATAATACATCACAATTTTAAAGATTTTACTGTATTTTTAATCAAATAAATGCAGCCTTGGTGAGCATAAAAGAGTCTAGTGTACTTACAGATGCAAAGCAGCGATCCTATATGTGTGTGTTTTTTACTTAAATGTCGATTGAATCCAGTCTTGTGTGACCTTGATTGAGTTTTCCGTGTGTTTGTGTGATCTCAGGACGCTCATATCGCTCGAGAGAGGATGGTTTACTCTATTTCTGGAGGATGTACCGCTCTAGTGGTGGTGTATTTACTGGGAAAACTGTACGTGGCCAACGCTGGTGACAGCAGGTGAGACTGAATATTACTAAACCAAATCACCATTTTGCATGTTTATTTTATTCTAATTTAAGAGAGCTTATGTCTAGATTAAAGAGATGAAAAATGTCTAGGTTTTTTTTTTTTTTTTTTTTTGCAGTGTATGCAACAATTAACTGCATGACCTTTTTAGGCCTTTATTTGAGGAAGAGCATATTTTTGCATCAGAAGGAACAAAAGTTATTTCCATATTCTAGTGGTTTGGAGCATTCAAATATTCAAGCCTTTTTTGTGAAATGAAAGAAAAGGTCATGGAGATCTGTTGGAAATTGTTTTGTCAGACTTTGAAGTGTCGCTAATACAATACATTTACATTTTGAGACCGTATTGTGTTCCATTAAGATTATTCCTTACATTTTCTTTACTTAATCTTAAAATGTCTTAAGTTTTAACTTTCTATTCAGCAAGTAATCCTGCAAACAATCACGGTTTCCACAGAAATATGAAGCAGCACAACTGTTTTCAACATTGATGATAATCAGAAATGTTTCTTGAGCTGCAAATCAGCATATGTGACCCTGGACCACAAAACCAGTCTTAAGTGTCAATTTTTCGAAATTGAGATTGATACATCATCTGAAAGCTGAATAAATAATCTTTCCATTGATGTATGGTTTGTTATGATCGGACAATATTTGGCCGAGATACAGCTATTTGAAAATCTGGAATCTGAGGGTGCAAAAATCTAAATATTGAGAAAATCGTCTTTAAAGTTGTCCAAATGAATTCTTAGCAATGCATATTACTAATCAAAAACGAAGTTTTGATATATTTACAGTAGTAAATTTACAAAATATCTTAATGGAACATGATCTTTACTCAATATCCTGATGATTTTTGGCATAAAAGAAAAATCTATAATTTTGACCCATACAATGTATTTTTGGCTATTGCTACAAATATACCCCAGCGACTTAAGACTGGTTTTGTGCTCCAGCGTCACATATTAGAATGATTTCTGAAGATCATGTGACACTGAAGACTGGAGTAATGATGCTGGAAATTCAGCTTTGATCACAGAAATAAATTACATTATTATGTAATTATATATGTTATTTATGACAAATAAATGCAGCCTTGGTGAGCAAAAGAGACTTCTTTCAAAAACATTAAAGAATCTTACAGACACCAAACTTTTAAATGTTTTTAACGTAATGAAAAATAAACGTGGCTTTTGTTTTTAGTAGCATTGACGGTATCTGCTTTGTTTTTCTTTCTAGTTTCTTGCAAATATATTCATTTTATTATTCTATTTTACGTTCTGTTCTATTCTCTTGTGTTGAATTCTTGATGATTCTGCAAGCTCTTCTCCAGTGAGCGCTGTATAATGTGCGCTGTGTTGTGTGTTCGAGGGCTCTGATCATCCGTGGAGGAGAGATCCTTCCCATGTCCAGCTCCTTCACTCCTGACTCAGAGCGCCAGAGACTTCAGTTCCTGGTGAGAGAAACCTGGATTCACGTCTGCCGTGTTCAGCTGCTGGCCTTGGGAAATGCTTTTCCCTCTCTTGGATGTTTGTTTGCATTCTTTAAAGGACAGAATCCCTGATTATGGAGCACGTTTTTTGGATTCACGCCGTTTTTCTCTCTCAGGCCCACCTGCAGCCGTCGCTGCTGGGAAACGACTTCACACACTTGGAGTTTCCCAGAAGGGTCACAAAGAAAGAGGTCGGGAAGAGAATGCTGTACCGAGACTTTTCCATGAACGGATGGTGAGTTCTGCATGCTGTTGTTGTACTGGATCTGATTATTCTGCTCAAGAACCGTCCGCTTAGGAAGAAAGCACCTGACCAATCAGAGTTCATTTTGTTTTTATGTGCCTTTATCATGATATCACAATAACCCAAGTAATGAAGTCATTATTAATCTAATCAAATGCAACAATTAATATCTATAATTACTGTATTAATATAATAATCATTATAATTATTATATTCATATATATAATAATTATTGCTTAAAAGAAAATAAAATAATATTATCTATAATTAATAGATTTTAATCTAGCAATTGTTAATTATATAAAATTGTACTTAATATTATTGAGCTATAAAATATTAATCAAATAAATGCAAACTATTTATATCTATTATTATTATAATAAACATTTAATATAATAAATGTAGTAATTATCTATAATGATTTTGTTAATATGTACTATTTATTATATTAAAAATAACAATTATTGCTGAAAATAATAGTTCATAATATTATTAATTAATAAAACTATTGTGAAAAAGACACGGAAACAAAATGAATTCTGGTTGGTCACAAACAAATCATATTTGTTAATTATTACATAAATATAATCATTATTCCAAATAAATATTGTTTACTATTATTCATCAGTAAAATCAAATAAATGTGATTTATTAACACAATTTTATTGTGTTATTGTGAAAACGACACACAAGCTAAATTAACTCTACTTGTCACAATTAACGATTATATTTATATATTAAAATAATAGTAATATTATCATTTTCTCTATTAAATAAAATAAAAATACATCAATAAAATCTAATAATTCTAGTTTTTATATTTTTACAGATAACAATGAAAAAAAATTCTACATTTCACAATGTGTGCAGGTTTAATCTGATTTTCGGTCCATCCATGAGTATGGATTTTTGTGTGTCAGAGTTCGACACTAGGATCTGATTGGTCTGTGAGACGGATCCAGTCTGAATCAAGTGTTCATAGCTGCTCCCTCAGGAGACACGATTGAACTTCCATTAGTGAGTGAATGTGTGTGATCCTGCTCAGAAGTGTGTGTGTGAGTCCTCAGGGATGTAATTGAGCTCACGACCTGCACTGTCAGAATCGTGTGGGAGTGCCGCTGCATCCAGGAATCATATACAGTATTTTATCATACAAGTTTAGTTGCTTGAATGTCTGAATTGATTAAAGGAATAGTTCACCTATAAATCATCTCAGTGTCGTTCCAAACCCAAATTACTCTGTAAATGCATGGGGGGGGGAAAGTATGAAGCACATATTCAAAGTATCCAGTCAATGGAGAGCCAATCTTTAAAGCTGGATGGATGCAAAAGCATCTGAACCGTTATCCATATGATGCTTGCACCATATTTCAATCTTCTGTATCTGTACAATAGATGTGAATGAGAAACAGACTCAAATTTCCAGGTTTTGTGAGCTGGATCAATTGATTCGTTGAAAAGATCTGACTTCACTCATTGCTTCATCCCTTATGAACACTTTTGAAACTCAAAAGCTTCGGTCCATATTTATTAGAATGGAAAAGAGCGACCATACATTATTTAAATCTCTTATTTTGTGTTTCTCTGAAGTAATTTGAAATGAATATTCATTTTTGGCAATATATGCTAAAGTTTGGGGTTTGGTAAGATTTTAATGTTCTATTTTAACGTAAAGTCTCTTTGACTCAAGGCTGCATTTATTTGATCAAAAATACAGTAAAATTGTAAAATAATTTTACAATTAAACATAACTGTTTTCTGTTTTAATATATTTTAAAGTGTAATTTATTCCTGTGATACAAAGCTTAATTTTCAGCATCATCACTCCAGTCTTCAGTGTCACATGATCCTTCTGCTCAAGAAACATGATTATTATTTTCAATGTTGAAAACGGTTGTGCTGCTTCATATTTCTGTGGAAACCGGGATGAATTCGATTTTTCAGGATGCTTTGAAGAATAGAAAGTTCAAAAGAACAGCGTTTATTTGAAATATAATTTTTTTGCAACTTTTGATCAATTTAATGCATCTTTGTTGAATAAAAATGTAAATGTTCTTACAAAAATCAACTTGCTGAGCTTTTGAGCAGTAATGCACGTGACCGTTCAACACTGTCATAGATCATTTCATAACCATTTTACATTTTCAAATCAATGTTCACTTTGCTTTCTCTGTAAAGTCTCAGTGCTCTTCTTGCGTCTGAGTGTCTCTTCGCTTCAGCTTCAGCTCCAGCTGCTGTTTGATGTTTGTTGTGGTGTTTTGCGCAGGGCCTACAAAACAGTCCAGGAGGAAGATCTGAAGTTTCCACTCATATTCGGAGAGGGAAAAAAGGTAAGATCACTGAATGTATTCCTGCTTCACAGCCGACAGAAATCACAGCTCACTCGATCGTGACTGTCGACGCGGTCACAGGAGGGTCATCTCACAGTTAATTAAGTCTTTAAACAAGTTATGTGTCCTGTATCTCGTCTCTGTTTACCATATCTATAAATGCTCTAAGACTTATTGTACATAATTCATAACTGCTCTTTACTGTAAAGAAACTTCCATCAGAATGTAACAACTTGCTTTCTGGCTGATATTATCAAGGCCAGACGTCTGGAGAAGCTTAGAGACTTTATTTTAGTTTATGTTTGATTTATTGATTTATTTTGTAGTTCTGTCTCTTTTTAAGAACGGTAAAAACTTTTTGGGTTCATCTCTGCTAAATTTGGATAATGAACCATCAGAGAACTTTAGAGACAGAAGAACGTCAAGGCTAGGGAAAAAAAGCGATTGCGCTGTGAGATTTCACATGTCGGTGAGGTCGAGAGATTGCAGAAAGATGTATTATTTCTCACCGCAGAAATATGGGTAATTAATTAGTGGTGTTTGCTACATCACTTAGTAGTATTTAAAGGTGTAGTTCACGTAAAATGACATTTTCTGAAATGTGCTGAAAATGTCCTCACCCTCGGGCCATTGAAGATATAGAAGAGTTTGTTTCTTCATCAGAACAGATTTGGAGAAATGTAGCATTCTGTAGCTCACTCAGAAATGAATGCTCTGCAGTGAATGGGTGCCGTCAGAATGAGAGTCCAAACAGCTGATAAAAACATCACAATAATCCACAAGTAATCCACACCACTGCAAGCCAACAATTAATGTCGTGAGAAGTGATAAGCTGTGTGTTCGTAAGAAACTAATCCATCATCAAAACGTTTTTAACTTCAAACCATTGCTTCTGGCCAAAATACGAGTCCATAATCTATAATAACACTTCCTCCAGTGAAAAAGTGGTCTGGTCTGAAATCTGAACAGATCAAGCACCGTTTACAAGCCAAAACAGTTCTAAACAAATATGTGGGTGGATTTTGATGCGAGAGACAACAGGAGATGGACTTTTTCAGTGGAGGATGTGTTATTATGGATTATGGACTTGTATTTTGGCCAGAAGTAATGGTTTGAAGTTAAAAACGTTTTAATGATGGATTAGTTTCTTACAAACACACAGCTTTTCACTTCTCCAGATGTTAACTGATGGACTGGAGTGGTGTGGATTATTGTGATGTTTTTATCAGCTGTTTGGACTCTCATTCTGACGGCACCCATTCACATCCATTGGTGAGCTAGTGATGTAATGCTACATTTCTCCAAATCTGATGAAGAAACAAAATCATCTACATCTTTGATGCACTGAGGGTGAGGACTTTTTTTTTTAATTTTTTTTAATAATAATTGGGTGAACTATTCCTTTCAGCCTCTAGCACTAGTATTAAATTTGAGTGTGTGTGCCATCCTGCCGCGTTTGTCGGGGTGTTAATGTGTTCGGTCTGTGGTGCTGAGCTGAGATCAGTCTGTTGTGACGGGTGAAACCAGGAGGAGATCGGCCTCTAGTCATCCTCAAGGAGGTCTCAGCTTCACAAGGCATCTGTTCTGAATCCCTCCTCATCTCTTAACTTGATAACGTTCAGTCCTCTCCGCCGTCTGTGGGAGGCAGGAGGCTTTGACGGGAGCAGATATCAAATACAACTCGGCGGCGGCACGAGGGAGTCTGAGAAAGCAGCTGGTTGAGGGCATGTGTATTATTAACCAGCAGGGGCCGTTTTCAACCAAAGCCAACTGCTCGCTGAATTCCTTCTGTACTAGAGGAAATTTGTTGGGAGGTTTGTTTTACATGGCTCCAAGGACTTTTAGCCTAAATAAATGTTATTATTTATGAACCAAGAGTACAATAAAGGTTCTTTATTGGCATCTCTGGTTCCATGAAGAACCTTTAACATCTACGGAACCTTTTAAAATGTTCTTCACACTGAAAGGTTCTTTGTGGAATCAATGTGAAAACCCCATTTTGGAACCAATTCACCATTTGCCGGGAGTTTGATTGACAGGCGATCTGACCAATCATAATTTCACCATTTTGTCTGATGAACAAACCAGACGGGAGAGTAGATTATCGTCACTTGAACTTGAAAAACAGTGTATTAACATCTTTCTGCAGTTGAAACAAGATACCTTCTGATGTTCATTCATGTTTATTTCATGCTGTAACTAGTAATGAGGAAGTGACGATCGGTTCACATGCCGCTTGAACTGAGGCTCTACAGCGATCCATTAAAGAGTCACAAAATAGTATTTATTGTTTTTATTTCTTACAAAATGACCAAATTTGAAAGCTGAGACTTCGTTTCATACCTAAAGTAATCTGCCCTGTCCTTGGCTTGTCGGATGTAGCAACAGTAACTAAAGGGGCGGGTCTTTGCAGAGGGTCAATTGAATATTCACGTCTCATGTTGTGTTTTGTGGCTCAGGCACGTGTTTTGGCCACCATCGGCATCACTCGTGGACTCGGCAATCACGACCTGAAGGTTCACGACTCAGACATCGCTATCAAGCCGTTCCTCTCCTGTTCTCCAGAGGTTTGTAATTCATTAACACACACATAATCAGATGACTGCATTATTCATTAGTTCGCTAACTGAAAAGTACCATGATATTACCATGTTTTTGGACATGTATCATGGTCATTTTATGTTTGTTGTTGTGTTTTGAACAGTATAGCATGGTATGTGAACATTTACCTTGATATTACCATGTTGTTTGGTCATTGATCATGGTTTTACCAAGCTTTTAGGACACGGCACCATGGTGTTACCGTGGTTTTTAGAACATGCACATGCAGGAAATGTCATGTTTGTCATAAAGTATCAGGGTTTTTTTTTAACCATGGTATTTCTATATGTATGTGTGTGTGTGTGTGTGTGTGTGTGTGTGTGTATACATATATGTACAGTGTCCTCAAAGTATTGGAACCGTGAAGACAAAATTGCTCTGTTGGCTGTGGATTCAAGACAATTTCAAATATGATTAAAAGATGAATATGAGACAAAACTAGAGAATGTCACATTTTATTATTGGGTGATTCAACACATAGATGTTTTTCCAGCTAAGAAGTTCAGCACTTTTAGTTTCATCCCTCTATCTGATGTGAGCATAAGTATTGGAACAGTTGAACAGGTCTTTCTAGTGATCAGCTGTGTCCTGTTGCATTAATTCTTCAGATATTAAAAGCAGGGAATGTGTCGTATCAGTTATATCCATTATTTCTGCATTCGATCATCACACATACACACCAGGATGAAGATGACGGAGCTGACTTTGAAAGAAAAGCATGCAATTTGGATGCTAAAAGAAAAGAGGAAGTCAATTAGAGCTATAGCAAAAACAAAGGGCATGGAGAAATCAAGAGTTTGGAAACCACCAGCAACCAACAACGACCTGATCGGCTGAGAAAACAACAGTAGTTGATGACAGACAAATCATAAAAGCTGTGAAAATGAATCCTAAAAGACGTGTCTGTAAAATCACCAACAACTTCCAGAAAGCTGGGGTGATGCTCTGACAATCTACTGTCCTCAGGAGACTTTGACATAGAATAACAGAGGCTACACAGCAAGATACAAACCTCTGACCAGCTCCAAAAATAGAAAGGCAAGATTTGAGTTTGCAAAAAAGCACAAAGGTGAGCCAGAAGAGTTTTGGAACTGTGTTTATGGACCGATGAGACAAAGATGAACCTTTATCTAAGTGATGGGAAAGCAAAAATGTGGAGAAAAAAAGAGAACTGCAATGATCCCAAGCATACAGCCTCATCTGTAAAGCATGGTGGAGGTGGTGTCATGGCATGGGCATGCATGGCTGTCTCTGGAACAGGCCCTCTCAACTTTACTGATGACTTAATGTTTGTGACAGTAGCAGAATGAATTTGGAAGGGTACAAAACCATCTTGCCTACCAATATTCAAGAAAATGCCAACAGATTCATTGGGAAATTCTTCATATTGCATCAGGACAATGACCCAAAACACCCTGCCAGTTCAGTCAAGGAGTTTATAAGGGCTTAGATTGCCCAAGTCAATCTCCAGATTTAAATCCGACTGAACATGAATTTCAGCAGCTGAAGAGGAGAGTAAAGGCAGAAACGCCCCCAAAACAAGCAACAATTGGAATTGGCTGCATTAAAGGCTGGGAAAAGCATTTCAAAAGATAAGACCAGGAGTCTGGTGATGTCTATGGGTCACAGACTCACTGCTGTGGGATCTGCGACTAAATAATAGCTTTTAATCTTTTATATCTGCCTTATGTTCAACTGTCCCAATACTTATGCTCACATCAATGAGTGGGATGAACTCTAAAAGTGCTGTTCTTTTTACAATAACCAAATTAAAACTAAAACTTAATAAAACAATTTAGACATGTACCAAAACATAAAAACTAATAAAAATGACAAAAACACAAAATTATTAAAGCTTTAACTAAAATGAAATTGAAAGCAAAATATAAAATAAAATCTAATTAAAATATTAACAAATACAGTAGTATATCGATGATAGTAAAATAAAATATTAACACTTGTGTGTGGACATTTACCATGGCATTGGTGTGTAATGCTTTTTTTTAAACACAATACCATTGTATTATTGTGTTTTCTGGATATGGTACCATGGTATTACCATGTTGTGTGGCCATTTACTAGCAATACTATATATTTGGACAAATTACCATACTATTGTTGTGTTTTGTATGGTATCATGGTATCATGTGTGTATTTTTATTTTTTTGGCACATATACTATAGTATTACTATGCTTGTTTGGAAAAGGTGTGGTTATACCTTTTTTTCAGACGTTGAAGTACACTGAAAATACCGTGGTAAATAAATTTTGTATCATTCTGCTGTATAATAAATTACTACGGTATTCCCATCTGACGCCATTACTGAAGCATGGTACCACTGCGGTACTTTTGAAAGGGTTTCTGGGTCAGAAATCAGGTCTGTTCTGCTTATTGAAGAAACCATATATGTTATATAACCGCAGATATATTTATATAATGTCCTGCAGAACAGCACTAAATCGAATAGAATCAAGTCTAAAAGCCACAGACTTTGCTCCAGTGCTTGTGTTTACCGTGATTTTTACCGTCTCTCTGCCTCTAAGACAGTTTGATCCCGTCAGAATAAAGTTGTGGTCTTAAAGCAGCTCAGATCCCTCCAGTGACACGAGTCTCTCCCCTCTCCAATCTTCTGAAGCTCTCTTGATCTTTAATTCACACGCTGTGTAAAGTTCATCCGTGGTTCATCCCGCCGTCTGCACCTCAGCTGAGTTTTTTTCTCTGTCTGCTTCTCTTTGATCTGTTTTTCTTATTCGTCCTCCTCCTCCATGCACTTTTCCCCCGTTATGTGCTTGTGCAACGAGTAGAAGTATGTCCGCTATGCATGCGGCGTGGACTCTGGCTGGGTCGAGTCACTCCTCATTTCCTGTCTGTTGCGCAAATACTAGGTCAAAGGTCGAGGATGGGTCACTGAGGACAACCAGACACTTGCGTCAGATATGATTTCTATCTGTCTATCTATCTTTCTATCGAATACTGTGAGTGTGTTATATGTGGAAGATCCAAACATGGCCCATTATAAGATTTCTAACAGAGTCAGTCACTTATTGATTTTTTATCTGTTGGTATTTGATAGAATCCATGATGCCATGTGTCTAAACAAGATATCCAGGACCTCCAGCAGAAATATAGGCACACAACATCAAAAATACAGCAGTATATGTCATTGTACACATGGGGTACTTTTTATCCCTGTGTTCACCAAACCCATCTTGAGTGTTTGCTGCTAAAAAGCTCATTTTTTAGTTTCATTTGACCATAGAAGCCAGTCCCATTTGAAGCTCCAGTCGTGTCTGATAACTGAATATGCTGGAGTTTGTTTTTGGATGAGCGAGGAGAATTTTTCTTGAAACCCTCCCAAACAACATGTGGTGATGTAGGTGCTGTTTGACAATATTTTTTTAAGGTTTTCTGACCCTGAGACTCAACTATTTTCTGCAATTCTCCAGCTGTGGTCCTTGGAGAGTCTTTAGCCACTCAAACTCTCCTTCTCACCGTGCATTAGGACGATATAGACACACATCCTCTTCCAGGCAGTTTCCTAACATTTTATGTTGATTGTAAATTCTTAATTATTGCCCTGATGCTGGAAATGGGAATTTTCACTGCTCTAGCTCTTTTCTTAAAGCCACTTCACTAATTTGTGAAGCTCAATTATCTTTTGCTGCACATCAGACATATATTCTTTGGTTTTTCTCATTGTGATGGATGATTAAGGGAATTTGGGCTTTGTTTTCCCTCCTATTTATATTTCTGTGAAACAGGAAGCCATGGCTGGATAATTTCATGTTCATAATCACCCTGGAGTGCTCAAAATTGTGAATATGAATGGGAATATACTTCAGAGATATTTTACTCATAAGAATTTCTAGGGGTGCCAATAATTGTGTCCAACGTGTATTTGAGAAAAAACATTTATTTCATAATGATATTTCCCCCCATTTTAAATTCGTATTATCCAATGAAAGGCTAGATTTTTGTGAATTTTTTAAAATAAAAGATCAAAAGGATTAACAATGCAGAATAATTTTCGCAGCCACCTTTGATCAAATTTACCACGGGTGCCGATATTTTTGGCCATGACTGTATATATATATATATATATATATATGTATATTATATTAAATAATAATATTAAATAATAATAATAATAATTTAGGCATAATGAAATAATTATATTGGATACATTGATTAATATTGTAATTTAAATTATTATTTAAATTAATTTAAATACAATTTATATATAATAAAAAATTATTATTATTATTGCAAAATAAAATAATTAAATAGGCTGTATGAGTAATATTATAATTTAAATAATTGCTTAAATTTAATGTAAATTTTGAATAAAAGTATTCTTACAAAGAAATATATTATTTTATCTATGTATTATGTAATTATTCTAATACATATAATATAAATATATATACTTAAATATGTATTATAATTAAACAGAAATTCTTATGATTTAAATGTTGAATAAATGTATTAATTTGTAATTTGTGTATGGAAACAATTATGTAGGATACATTATGATTCATATTCTAATTTAAATAATTGTTTAAATAATTTTTTTTTTCCCATTCTCATGTTAGTACAGAATTGTTTGGGAAAACATCTGTGAATATTTTCTTTTTTCACAGATACGCCTCGCATGGCTTTATTTACTGCTTATTTCCGCTTTAAACATCAATACTAATCATGTGGTGAAGTTGCTGGATGGGTGTTGCTCCACGTGGATCCAGTGAGAGTGCGACTCTGATGAAATCGGCCCGCGTTCTTTCCGCTGTCACGCTCACTGAGACACGATGCGTGAGCAAGACTCTGTCTGCCTGAGATAATGTACTGCAGACAAGAACTAACAGGCTTATGGGATTGTGAGCGTGTTTGGCCGCTCTATTTTAAGGGTGAAATTTAGCTTTAAAGAAAAACACCTACTATAGACACTGAAGGTTTGAGTCTGTCTGGACAGATCGAATGTATTACTAAAGCAATAATCAACAAGAGGCCATGCGTTACAGTGATTTTAGGCACGACAGCGGCAGCAGAAGCAATACAATAAGACATAAATATTTAATAAATAATTTAAGGACAGTATATATATATAGAACCGTATTCATTATCACCCAATATTATGCATTGTTTTTAAATGAATCAGCATTGATTTATATTGAAAATATAATTGTGCATAGGTTTTTTTTTTTTTTACATTTAGATTACCTGTGCCATCATTTAATGCTACCTAATAAATATTTTAAATATGTTTAATAATTTGTTTTTTAAATAATTTAGTTTAATAATTTATTTGTTTGATTACAGTGTTTTTTTTTTATTTTTGTTTTTTTTACCTCATTCTTGCAATGAAAATAATGATGACTTGGAATGAATGAATTAATGAATGAATGAATTAATTAATACATTTTTAAAAATGTAATACTCACTATAAAACTGTAATTTCTTAAATACTAATATACAATCCTCAAATGAATATCCATTTTTTTCTGACATTTTTTTCATAATATTGAGATATTTGTTTCTTAATTTATTATATATTTTTAATAAATACAAGACATTAATATTTTTCATGAATAAAAATGTCCATTAATCACTTAGTTTTACAGAATTTTAATATCAGTGCATCCCAAAAATAATTAAATTAATGATACTAATCACATGAAACAATTCATACATAGATGTATAAAATTTGTGGGGTGTTTACAGCTGACAAACTACATAACAATTCAGAATTATTAGATGTAATTATTGGTGCGTCAAAACCAGTGTTGGGAAGGTTACTTTGGAAATGTAACAGGTTACAGATTACAAGTTACCCTATTTAAAATGTAATAGTAGTTTAACCATTTCAGTTACTTTGTAACAGATTACATTTGATTACCTTTTGATTACTTTTCTGAATTTTTAACAAATGGTAAGGGGTGTCACATTTGCGTCACATGCTTGAGGTATTCAGCCAATCACAACGCACTGGATAGCTGGCCAATCAGAGCACGCCTCGCTTCTCAGAACGATGAGCTTTGCGTTTCAGAAAGGCGGAGCATAGAGGAGCAATAATGTACAGTATGTGGAAAATAATGTGTTTTTTTTAACCTCGAACCGCGTAAATACATTGCATTACACCAAATACACAAAATAATGTTCTTTTTATGACCCCTTTAATTTCACATTTTTTTCTTAGTAACTGTAACAGATTACAGTTACATTTATTTTTCAATTAAATTACGCAATTCCGTTCCATGTAACTAGTAACTCCCCAACACTGGTCAAAACAAAATTCTATGAATGTGCACATCCATGTTTGTGTAATATAACATAATTGAAATATGTTGTCATTTCTACAGGTGAAGATCTATAACCTCTCTCAGTATGAGCACAGCGCTGA
Organism: Onychostoma macrolepis; assembly: GCF_012432095.1. Lineage (NCBI taxonomy): Eukaryota > Metazoa > Chordata > Actinopteri > Cypriniformes > Cyprinidae > Onychostoma > Onychostoma macrolepis. The sequence goes on from NC_081179.1 coordinate 2,679,571, forward strand.
TGACGTCATGATCCTGGCTACAGATGGACTCTGGGATGTGCTGTCCAATCAGGAAGTGGCAGAGGCGGTATCTGGTTTCCTTGGAAACTGTGACCCTGATGACCAACACAGGCAGGTTCCTCAGTGTTGGTTGAGCATCAACCATCTACTCATGCAACCTTGAAGACAACACCATGATGAGTTATTTTGAGCAACGTAAAAGAAAATGTGATTTTGATTTTAATATGAGATGGTGAAGTTGGAAACAAAGGTTCCAAAAGGTGGTTTTCTAAGCGATGCCATAGAAGAAACATGTTTGGTTCCTCAAAGAACCTTTAATTTATCAGTTCTTAAAAGAACCATTAGTTTCTTAATTTGAAGAACATTTCAATAGCCTAATCTAAAAAAATGTCTACTATAAACAACGTTTTGTGTAATGGAATGATTCCAAGAATGTTAAAGGTGCTTTATGGAACCTTCAGTTCCAATTAAGAACCTTTAGTTTTGAAGATCTGGGCAGGCAACTGAAAGGTTGTAGGTTCGAGCCAAGAACAATTACTGCAGATCAAAGCACATAAAAGACACTTCAAGATATGTTTTCCTCTTCATCGAAAAATTCCATTATTTATTCACCCTTATCATTCCAAACCTGTATGGCTTCTTTCTTCTGACCAGAGGTGTAAAGTCCAGGGGCCTCATTTATAAAAAGTAGCGCAGAAACCATCCAAAAATTGATCTTACGATCATCTCTCAAATATGTGTGTGTATGATTCATAGAATGAACGCATGTACAGAAAACGCACATACGTGACTCTTTCAGATGTGATATCTATGAACTTGCGTGCAAATTAATGGTTTCAGCTCTCTGCTTGTAAACGACTCCTAATTAATGTCATTAACATGTAAAAGATCGCAGTCATCAACCAAATTCTTTAATTTAGAACAGCAAGCTGCAAGAACAGCTTACATTTTCAAAAACCTGCAGTACTCTGTGCGTACGTCTGCTCAGACTCTGTCTTTGACGTGGAAAAGTGCTTAGCGTCACGTCAGTTTTTACAAATATGAGCGTTGGCGTGTATTTAAGCGTACGCACACTCTACGATCAAATCTGAGCGTACGCACGCTTTATAAATGAGGCCCCAGGTTTAGAAAGTAAAAGTCCTCCTCAGTATTTTGCTCCAATCATCTGGATTTGCTAATTAGCACAGTTTTTCAGCCAGGAGGTATAATTGGTGAAATCAGCTGGCTGAGTTCATGAGTGGAATAAATATATGGCAGGACTTTTACTTTCTGACCCCTGGACTTTACACCTCTGCTTCTGAAAGAAGACTGCAAATTTTGCAAAACAGAAAGACATATGGGTTTGGAATGACCTGAAGCTGAGTAAATTAGATTTTCAAGTTTGGGTGAGCTGTTCCTTTAACCTCAGGTTTCTCTTGGAGGGATAAACCTGTTATTAGTAAACTTTGAACGGTAAAATTAACCACTCAATAGCATCTCCGTTTTTTTTCAGGTACACAATGGCAGCTCAAGACCTGGTGATGAAGGCCCGAGGTGTCCTGAGGGACCGAGGCTGGAGAATCGCCGGAGACCGGCTTGGATCTGGAGACGACATTTCGGTCTTTATAATTCCTCTAATGCACGGCAATAGCCAACAGCCTCAGCCTAGCTGACCAATCAGAAGGCAGGGCGCCAACCGAATCGGACCGAATCCGTCTCTAACCCAACATTCAGATGCTCAGACCGCGTCCTGCTGGAGTTTATGGAACCCGTTGTGCGTTTGAACTCATTTACAATATGAACACTTGCTTTTAAGACTTAAAAGTCGACGACTGCTGACTTTGAAGACCCACGTCAACGTTCCCTACCTCCGCGTGGGTTGGTGGGATCAGTATATAAGTTATAACTTTGCACAATGACTAAAGGCGGGTCCGGTTCTTTGAAGTTCTCCATGGACAGATGCGCACCCTCCGCAGTTTGTTTATCCGCACTCATCTGGCAGCTAGGCGGAACCAACCGTGTTTTGTTTTTCCTTTCAGGATATTAATTCATCCTCTGAATGTTTAGTTTGCGGATTTGTTTTTTGCGTTCCTTGAAAAAATCTAAGCAATTATGGCTGTTCTTTGTACATCCTGTTTTCAGTGACTCCAAGTTACTGTAAATGAAAAAAAATGTGTATTGTTTTTGTTTCTCCTGTGCTCTGTAAATTTGCAATAGGTACTAAGCTAAATAATGCAGAACTGATCTTCCATTCGTCATGGTAAGATTTTTAGGATGATACATTTTTAAGGAACAATAAATCATGTGTCCGACGAAGAAGTCTGATGTACAGCGACCATTCCCTTTTATTTCTATGCGCACCATCGTGCGCACCTACCTGCAATCTGTTCTCTAGGGCTCCTGTGTGGAGGTTTGGTGAGGTCTGACTTACGATACATCATGTTCACAGTGGCACCTTCCTCTTCTACAGCACAAACCCGCTGTGAGCATTTTGGAAAGGCTTTCGTACACACACACACACACACACAATGTGCAAACACTGACATACACACTCCCCAAGAGAGTGGCCATCTGGTCAGCACAACCTGAGTGTGACCAAAACAAGACTAATTTGGCCAGAGATTCAGCTGTGTGTGTGTATGCGGACTGCTCTCTAACACACTTTAGCGCAGTCGTGTGTGTGGGTGGACGGCGCTGCAAGGGTATCACATGCTTACTAAAGGAGCTTTCTGGGAAGTGCACACACATGCGCTGCAAAAATGATTCATAAACTGCTTATGTGGCTCCATTAATGCTGGCCCACAGATTTGAATAAAAACTCATTGAAGATATTTCACTAGAATCGTTCTAAAGTAACAGGAATAATTTAATGTTTTCCCAAATAATACTCTCTATGTAAAAACAAAAAATCCAGACAGTTGTTGAAAGAATAAAGACATGATTCACACCAAATTGAACGTTTTGTCATCATTTATTTGACTTAAAATATTCCCGCCGCGCACTTCAAATCTCATTCGCGCTTCTGAAAATTCAAAACCTATTTGGGCGCGAATGGGAAAAAAAAAACTGCCGTTGAAGATTGATCGTTGAATCGTTTTTTTTAACTTTATTTGGAGCAAAAATGAAGACTTTAAGGCAACAACAGACTATAATCAGTAATTTACATCAAATACATAGCCATCTTGATGTTCTGTAGTATTTTGTCTTTTTTTTTTTTTTTTTTTGGAATGGAGAATCTTGTTGAAGAAAGAAAATCATACAGGTTTGGAACAACATTAGGTAAGTTAATTTTTGGATTGATTTTACGCTTTAAGATTCCGTCCAAGAAAGTACAACACTTAATCCGTGGCCTGGGAGCAGCAGTAATTGTACAGTCTTTAGTTTCATGATCTTGGAGTGAGTTGAAGTTCAAATATTTGACAAATGAATGGCTTAACCACCACGACCAGCCAACAGCTGTGATAATATTCCCAGCAGAGAGCACAGAGTTTGATAGACCCTGTAACGATTGAATCGCATGCAGTTGATTTGAACCCTGCTGGGTTCGTCTATAAAACGCACTTGAGATTCTGATTCAGCGGAATGACGGCTTTTCATCTCTGGGTCATGAACCTGGTTAGAAGAGAAATACTGAACGATTGTCAGTCACATGAAAGGCTTCCAGCCTACATACTGCATTCACTGCATGAATGACGTCAGCACATTATCTGCACTAATCATGCACTTCCGCTATAAAATCCAGTTAACTGTGACCACCTACATATACACCAGATCAATAGATAGATTTATAGCAAATTGCACAGTATGCAGTTAACAAAAATAAGATGTTAAGAGTAAATACACAGACATCCAAATCGGTTTATTTCTTTATAAATATTATTTTATAACCTCTCAAACGTTAAAATACTGGCACCATCCCTTCTGGGATGAACTGGAATGTAAAGATTCAGATTAAGAAAATACATGTTCAGTACACCCACATATACTCATATTTCTAAGTTATAGACAGCCTGGTTGGATGGAGGTTTTGGGGGTTAAATGAGGCTAAACCCTTTTATGACATCAGAACACGTCATTCCACATCCCACATGTGCATTAACTCCACTTTTTCTACAACGGTTAAATGTAATCATTAACTTGAGTACATAAAATATGAATTTTACCCACGCACGTGCTCTGGTTGAGTCCAAACCTGCCCAGGTAACTTCGTTTCTTACCACGTGACGTCACGATCGATGATTCTACCGTAGTGGGTAGAAAAAGCCACGTCACAGCTCTCTTCATAGCAACAGTAGAGTATGACCTACATGTATTAGCCATCCCAAGGGCAAAATCAAGCATCTATTAAAATTAATAACCCTACACGTCTTGTACCCTAGGGTGATATCTGCTTTTCTGCTGTGCTCGACAAAAAAAACAGTACTTTACTGAAGAAAAAAAAAAAAAAAAAAACTGGGGCATATGGCCAATCCCCATGAATTTACAATTCAGTGTCCGTTATAGTGGCAAAAAGGAACTTGTGATTAAAACACATCATTAATAAAAGCAAAAATTAGACGCTTTACACAGCGACGTGTTTAATAATATACAAATTTATTTGAATTTAAATTAGACTTACCATTGAGCACACATTTACACAGCTCTACAACTCTCAGAACAATTTTAACATGTACAACTGTAACTATATCACACATATATACATAAATATCACATAAAACATCACATTTCCCTAGAAGATTTGGATTCCAAAGCGAATTCCAGATTGGGAAGAGAGTAACCAGCACTGGCAAGGGAGTAGCTTGCGCAGTCATCTCCATAACGGGCAATGTGACATCCCAACCAACAGCACAAACTACTACCTCAGCCAGTGCACGGCTAAATCGCTTTCGGAGCTCGTGAAAATGCAGCGAATTCGCATCCGTGAAAAAAGAATTCCAAGAATTCGCGCTGAACGTTCCAGAGCGCGCGAAGAGTCCGAGCTGAATGGTCGTAGTACTCGTGAGCGGGCTACACTCCCTTCTGCTGCTCCGCTATTGGCTGGGAGCGCAGCCAATGGGGTGTCAGAGGGACACCGCCCACGACACACACACCCCCAAAATAGGCCACGACTCTCGCAGTCTTCAGCCAATGGCGCTGAATTGAGTTCACACGAGACTTTGAGCTCGTGATTTTGAATGAGTTGATTTTGATTTACACCAGTGTTGCCAAGTTCGCGGTTTTCCCGCGAAATTGAGATACTTTAACACCGTTGCCGCGGTTTGTTTTTCATGTCCGCGGGTTGAAGCGACCCCAATAACGTGATATTTAGCCTCTGAAATGTGAACTTTACCTGGGGAACCCCGCCAAAAACGTGTATCTTACCTCCCGCAACGCGATTTTTAACGGGGGACCCTCCTCGAAGCGCCATTGGGCTCGTTTTGAGTAGCAACTGGGAGGGTTTTGTTGTGAAAACCTGGCAACTCTGATTGACACTCACTTACTGTAGAGACAACCCCAACAGAATTCCCGAGAAGGGCTGTGGGCTCTTAGATAAGGTGACCAGATTTCTGATATGAAAACGGGGGACATTTTCTAATCAAAAAATATCACTTAAATCTAACTTGTGATTATCTGCGAATCAAAAAATGTTTCTTTATTTTTTAATTGTTGTGGGGTTCCATGTATCAGTATGACAACTGATAATTACAGTGATGTTTGAGGATCAATCTTAATCACACTATGAAAAATAGTAACTATTGCAAATAGCAAACATATCAAAACAGTAGTATTATAACAAAATTATGGCTTTACAAAAACTCATTAAAAATAAAACGATAAATATAAGAACATACAATAAAACTATTTAACAAATATGTTACTGTTTTAATGTACTGTATTTTTCACAACTGTGAGTACAATAATTACAACTTTTCAAATTTTATGTTTATGCTTTTGGAAATGGATCTTTTCTATCCCTAATAATCATGCTCATTATTTTGCATTTTAGGCTCATTTTGACCACAAAGTATGCGCGCTTTATGCAAATATAAATGTGCAAGTGTAATTGATTAGTTTATTATTTTTTAGGTTCTTTTTTGATATCTGATGATAATAGCGCTCTGCTCTCGTCCAAGCTCGCCGTATAGCGAGGCAACCAAGTAATAATCAGTATAGCTCTCAGCGCCCTCTACTGGTGAAGCTAATCACATTCATACGATTGTCAGCAGGCTAAATTGTTCGGGCTTTTGCAGTGTATTTGTTGGTTGTTTTGAAGGTGCTGTAAAATAAAGGGACGTCTCACCTTATTCTTAGATATTGCGTCAAGTTGCAAATTACGAGTTTTATACAATCTTATTTTTGATAATAAAATCAAAACTCAGTACAAATACTACATAATATGATTAGTTCTCGTCCTGGATGCTGATTGGTCAATGCAACGTTCCTTCAGTCGTGCTGAGGCGAAATGGCTGTCCAAAAACATGCCAACGAGACATTTCAAAAGAATGAGAATCCAACTGTATTTTGCTGTAAAACATATCCAAGTGAATTATTTGGAGATATATATATATATATATATATATATATATATACACACTCAAAATTGTCACCATGTCAGGTCGCAGTTATTCTGAGATAATTACTGCCTGACTGTATATTAAAATTTACTTATTTAATGCTTCATGTACATTCAAACGATGTTTTTCATAAAGTAATTTTTGAATCTACATGAACTACTGACCTGCGCTACTGGAAGTGAAGTATGTTTCATGAATAACCAGATGAGCGAAACATTTGATGTTCATAGAACTGTACCATTTATTATTGTACACACACCGGGTTCGACCCTTCTCAATGCGACTAAAGATGACATGGAATGTTACAGTAAGATCTTGCATAAAACTCATTGCTGTTGAGAAAATTTCACAAAAAAAGACCATCCTTCATGTATTTATTATGATTTTTCGTTCTTTCTTTTTAAATGATTTTTGGATTTGATTTTCAATCCAAATACGTAATTCTTAATTACATCTTTAACACTATCACCAAACACTGTACATTAACTCCAAAGGGGGGAAAAAACCAAAAACCCATAAAAACAACAAACACTGCAAATTTAACATAGCAGTTAATACATCGTTAAAGTCGGCCAATCAGAGTCTACCGTCAGCTCATATTAGAAGAAGCTTTGAACGATGGGATTTGGAGCTGTCAATCAACAGTTACCATGACGTTTGCCATGACGATGGGGGTGAATCGTCCTCGCGCGCGGCGTATGAAACAGTCACATTCATGTTTGCGGTGGAATAAAAACGTTCAGTCACGATTCGCCGTTCTGCACTTTGGAGACGGGTGGTTGCATGAAGTCTTTGAAGGGTCCCAGGGCGTCTTTGAGGGCGGAGCTTACTTCAGGAGACGAGCAGGTGATGCACTCCACCAGCGTCGGGTACAGCGCGATCACCTGAGCCCACACGTTCCCGTCCACTGACGCCCGGACAGGAAGAGGAAGAAGAGAGAAATGAGCAAAAACCTGGAGCCTGCCTATGAGGCTTCAAAGTGCTGTCTAGATAGGCAATAGAATACTTAGCCCTTCCAGCAATATGTTTTCATGTTTATATTTCATGTAGAAGTTTGTTATGGCTGATTTCAAATAATCAAAATGTTGAAGGACAACCCCGTCTCACCGTTCTCTGGTTGAGTCTTTTTCAAGGAATCCATGAGAGTGCTGATGGCTTTTAACACAAAGATGATCTCAGTCACTTGTTGCCTTGAAGGTAAAAAAGACATGGTGAGAAACACTTAGAATCAAGTGCTGTGCAGTTTAGTTAGTAACGTCAACTTAGAAACAGACAGAAAATACAGTGAAAGCGAATTCAGTGAATATGTCCAGCTCATATTTCATTCCCAAAAATAAAAAATTATATTTTGCAAAAAACTATTGAAGCTTATCTTTAGATCTTTATTAATACTGCAATTAATATATATATATATACATATATAATTTTTGCAAAAAGTCTGTTTAGCAACCAGCAACAGAGTGAAAGTGAATTTGGTGTCCAGCTCATATCCATCCCCCCAAAAGAAAGAAATTGTATTTTGCATAATAAAGTCTATCTTTAGAAATATTAATTATATTTAATTATACACTTAAAAAAAAAAAAAAACATGACACTTAAACACATTTCCTCCTCAAATTATTGCAAAAATGTATATACATTTTTAAATGAGTAATTATTTAATTAATTATATATATTTTGATATCTTTCTTTATTCAGTTCAATTTCAATTCACATTTATTTTTAAAGTGCTTTTCACAATACAGTTTTTTTTCAAAGCAGCTTTAGAGAAAATGCACGTTTTAATCATACAATGTCATTTGGCCCTAATGAACAGGGAATCGTGCATTAAATTACAAAACTTCCTTAATGCAAAGTGTAAATATTACTGAAAAAGGTAGAAATAAAGAGTCCTTTATTAAAAAAAAAAAAAAGTACTTTATGCAAAAATAATTTCTAATAAAAATTTTTGTGGGGGAGCTGTTGAGGTTAGCAGACCTGGGCAGCGGGCAGCGTCCACTGAGTCTCTCGTCCTCCACGTATCGCCGGAGCACGTCCTGCGCCCTCTGCAGCAGCACTGACAGCGCCATACGGGAGATGTAGCCCTCCTGCGGCGTCGACACTTTATTACTGAAGGAGAACTGCAGGAGCGTCTCAAAGCACACCTTAGAGAACTCCTCCCGCATCCGGATGTCCATTTCAGCCTCTGCACGGGATGAGAGGGGACCGTTAGGGTCTTCATACTACAATCCTTGTTTCTGACCAGAGGTATTCTCTATTTAATGCCATTAATCTCATTCTGTTCCCCACTGAAAGCTTTCATGTGACTTCAGAAGTAATGGAGTATATATATCGCCTAAGTCTAATGGATCACTTTAATGATACACTATATTGCCAAAAGTATTGGGTCACCCCCTTCTAATGAATAGGTTTGACTACTTTAGTAATTTCCACGAGTACAAATCTTAATGTTTAAGCATATAATGATATTTTAGGGAATTGTGTGCTTCTAATTTTAAAGCAACAGTTTGGACAGGACCCTTTTCTATTCTAACATGACAATGCCTCTGTGTATAAGGCAAGGTTCAAAAAGAAATGATTGATTTAGTCAGTGTGGAAGAACTTGACTGGTACTTCTATGCAAGAACATTTGTGACCCTGGAGCACAAAACCAGTCATAAGGGTCAATTTTTTTAAATTGACATCCATACATCATCTGAAAGCTGAATAAATAAGCTTTCCATTGATGTATGGTTTGGACAATATTTGGCTGAGATACAAATGTATGAAAATCTAGAATCCTTGGAAGCAAAAAAAAAATCTGCATATTACTAATCAAAAATGAAGTTTTTATATATTTACAGTAGGAAATTTACAAAATATCTTCATGGAACATGATCTTTACTTAATATCCTAATGATTTTTGGCGTAAAAGAAAAAAACAATAATTTTGACCCATACAATGTATTGTTGACTATTGCTACAAATATACCTGTGCTGCTTATGAGCTCCAGGGTCATATTTGGTCTAATATCATCTTTCGAGTGTGTACATGACAAAATCTTCATTTTTTAAATCAACTATTGCTTTAGGAACAGTTTTCACATCATGAATCAGATGAAAATGGTTGTGTTTTCACTCCGTACCTGTGAACGATGATGACTGGGAGTGAATCGATCCTTTATTGAGCATGCTCATGATTCGACCTACGAACTCTTTGGGTATGAAATTGGCAAATGGTAAAATCTCTGTGCTGATCAACTGCACCACCTAGAGGGGAAAAACAATATATTTAAAATATATTTTATATATTCAATATAAATATAATATATTAAAGATAGTCAAATAAAATATACAAAAATGTTTTAATATGATCATATTATTAATATAATATACATAATATATTATTATTATACATAACAAATAGTTACAGTAGTAGTTTATTGTATAAATATATTTTAAAATATATTATTATTATTATATTTTAATACATTATATATTATATATTTAATATAATGTATACAATATAGTTAACATGTTTTCATTTTCTATAAAATTTCTATTTATATTTTTTTATTGTTTTATGTGTATATATACACATACACAAACACATTTTTAATTGTTTTTTTTTTTTAAATAATGTATCATTATCAAAATATCTCATCATAAAATGTCCAAATATCAGTCTCACAGATATATTGGCCTGCCACTAATTGATATAAGTCGTAATAATAATAATAATAATAATAATAATAATAAAAATAATAATAATAAATCTAGCTTAAACAGAGTTTATTAAAAATCCTTTTGGAATTCCAGCTCTGGAATTATATGTTCGTTTCAAATTTGGCTGTGTGGATCTACTGTCAGATGAAATTACCTCGACATCTATAGCTTCATTCCTCTGGAACTCTTGTATGGACAGATTATCTGGAGGTGTGCTGTGGGATACAAGAGGAAAATGAGTAAGAATGGATCTGAAATCACTGTTTTCTTTTAATATATCATGATAGGTTGGACACCTTTTGGTAAACAGGAAGTTTTCAAAGGCATTCGCCAGCTCCGGCCACATCGTGTCAAATTTGCCTGAGGATGCTTGTTGCCGGGCAACAGGGAGTCCAATGGAAAGCACTTTGAGCAGAGAGGAGACGGCCAGTTTCCAGGTGCTCTCAGCAGGACAGGCGTACTTCAGACCCAGAGGAATCCTCAGAGTCTAAATACAGAGAAACAGAGAGGATTGATTCTGCTTTTAAACCCGCACAGATAAGCCTGTAACCTATGGAGGCTAAGATGCCCGGAAATGCTATTGAGAAGGCATCATATCTAACAAAACTACTAATTCACAACCAGTGCTGGGTAGATAACTTACAAACTTGCGGTCCATTACTGATTACAAATTACATGACGAAAATTGTAGTCAGGGTTGCCAGGTTTTCACAACAAAACCCGCCCAATTGCTACTCAAATCTAGCCCAAAAGTGTTTTGAGGGAGGTTCCCCTGTAAAAATCACATTACGGAAAACCGCAGACTTGGCAACACTGATTGTAGTTAGTAACACAATCTGGATTACACATATTAGGTAATGTAGTCTGACTACTTTTTGATTACTTATGAATATGATTACTGTTCCATACTGATAAAAAAAAGAGAGAAAGACAGACAATACATTTCATTCTTTGTTAACAATATCATGAAATGCATTAAACATTACAGTACAGCAGGGTTTCTCAAACTGTGGCTCATGAAAAAAACTGTAGGGTTTTCATGAAAAGCTAAAAATTAATGTAATCATAAAAATGACAAAACCTTGGGAATCCCTCAATTGCATTAATAAACATGAAACTGTGGCATTACATGGTCAAAGTCTTCCAGGTTTGATATATTTTGGTCCAGACCTGTAGTATTAATAAATAGTGAACGTCACTGGATATGATGAAGACAGTATTTCATAGTTATGCATTGGCAGCGCATAGTAACTTGCATAATTATTAGTCTCATGTATATAAGTGGTAGGTTCATTTAGAAAAGAAAATTTGAAAGAATAAAATAACTAAAAGGAAAATTTGAAAGATGAATGAATCAATTATGAATAGTTTACAGCCTTTGTGTGAATGATATGTATTAAAAAAGTAACTGTAATCTGATTATGAGCATTTTAAGTACTTAATGTTTGGAATCTGATCACATAATCCAGATTACATATAATCAGTTACTACCCAGAACTGTTCACAACATACCAGAAAAATCAATTATATTTGTTGAGGTCAGTTTTATAAACATGCTTTGTACCTTGATGATGTTTTGTAGGACTTTCTCGTTGATAACAGCTTTGTGACAGGCAGTTTTATGATATAGATCAACCACCACCTCCAAAGATCTCTCCGCAAACGGCACATAGTTTAAGGCCACCCACTCCGCCTGGACACAGACAGAAAAGAAAAACAAAATAAAGACACTGAATATAAAAAACAATGCATTATTAAACGAACAAATGTCTCCTCCTTAGCCTCAATGACAAATGCCAGAGTATCAGAGAAGGACTGTGAATAATCAACACACAAACACTAAATCTCCACGGCCAGTCTCCACATCGGCTCTTAGTTCAAACCAAAAATAAAAATCACATTTTTATCGTATTATCCCTACTATCTGTAAAAGGAGCAACAGGACTGGACTAAATGCAGCAGATGACTGGAAATACAGTCCCTACAGATTTCCACTTCAACACTAATAACATTTGTGTCAAATTTCAACAAGTTCCACGTTACTCTGACACGGACCATAATATTAGATGAAAAGCAGCAACTACAGGCCAAGCACAACACTGATACACAACGGTGAGTAGATTTGTTTATATCAGCCCTGATGCCAATTTGAGCAAAAGTAGTTCAGAGGCTTTAGATTCAGCATTATTTAAAGGTAAAGTGGCACCAAAGGCAATTGTAAAAATATTGGGGGGATAAAAAAAAAAAATTGTACCTTTAAATTTTTTTAAAATATATTGTACACTAAATTGTTTAATTACATTTTTTGGATGATATGTGCAATTTGAACAGCTGTCACCAAACCACAAAAAGTCATGTCATACTAATTTTTACACATTACATTGGAAATGGAAGGATAGGTCAAGCACATTGCATTGTGGGATACTGTATTTCATGTAGTTTTTTTTAACAGTACACTATGATAAATGTAGTAGGTCACTGAAATATGCTATGTATATAGAAAATTGGCATACTATGCTCAGTATACATACTACATACTGTAAGTAAGGGTAGTATGGTAGTATGCTATTCAGAAACATAGTCTTTGTTTATTGACCATACAATTCAAAAGTTAAAAAGTATTTAAAAAAAAAAAAAAAACTGTTGGTGACGTTAGAGAGTTTGAAAAATTGGCATGAAATTAAAACTTTTCACCACACGGCTCTAAGAAATGTCATAAAATAACTATTAATTTGTCCAAGTTTATTTTGGCAGTTGTTAGAATTAATGAACAAATGAGGCTGACGGAAATGAATGGTGAAAAACAAATGTTATAACAGTATGAAAGAGCGAAGTTTGTCTTACAGAGCAGTTAAATGGAGCTGAAATTAGCCGAAGGGAAAAACGAAGAGAAAACGAGAGACAGAGATATAGAGGAAGACAGCGGGAGGGAGGAAGAACTCACCGGTGCAAACAGTTGGATCTAAAGTGGATCCGTATGAGGTACAAAAACAGAACAAGAGAAGATCAGACAAATGTTTACTACCACTGCTGATCACAACCGCACAACACACTAATGAAACTACTTTCAACGATGACAACAAAGACAAACAAACGTTTGGTTTGAAAGTCATGTTTAAACATACTTTGCACCTAACTTAAAAGATGGGATAGCATTTCAATATTTCACATTTCAACCAGTTTATAATTATAACTAGTAAACTGATCCACATCTAGTTTAAAATGTGTGTGATTAAAACTTTTTAAAAGTAACGACATGGTCCAAAGTACTCAAACATGACTAAAAGAAGCACAATGCACAACTGAAAGAACATAAAAACACCAAGCGAAGAAAACTAAATCAAATATTTTCTAAACAAAGCCACTGAAACCATTATCCATTGTCCCAAAATATATATTAAATGGTCTTAGAACCACATAAAAACTGAGGAAAAAAGACAACGCCATAAAGACACAACTTTAAACACAGCAAAAGAGCATAGACTTCAAAAAAGCAGAAGATAGATCATCACATTTAGAAACGGACACAGAAATGAATGTTTTATGATGATGATAAGTGTGTGTATGGTGAGTCATAAAACAAACAGAACAAAAGCAGATCCACCATCTTGAAAACAGATGGAAAAAGTGAAGACCACGTGAGGTGGAAACAGGACAGAGACTCACCTGGTTGTATTTGGCATTGGCCACATGTTTGGTCTCCATCTTTCCATACTGAGGAGGTTTACAGGAGAACTCCACGAACAGCAGAAGCTGCTCAAAGATGGCGGGATACATCACCTGGAGATTCTCCGAACCCACACAAATTGCCTAGAACAATGACATACAATCTCATTCAAACATCCAAAAAGATGAAGAGTCTGCAAAGAATCTCAAATCACAATCACCTGATTTAGTTAATATAACAGATGTGTAATAAATCAAAAAAATCACAATCAAAAACACAAATTGTGTTTTGGTGTAGACACAAGTCCACTTGTCATCAGAGTTTGGTTTGTTTGATTGGTTGGTGGAAATACTAGGAATGGGACTGAATGGATGATTAGTGCTTGTTTGGTACTTGCATTAATAATGCAAATATTCCGGCCCACAGGGGCAAATCACACAACAGAATCATCCAAGTGTGAAAACAACCACAAATACTGCAACCAAAAAAAAACTCTTGACGGTCCACTTAAAAACATAACACTTCATTAAAAGGTTAGTTCACCCAAAAATGAAAATTAGCCCACGTTTTACTCACCCTCAAGTCATCCTAGGTGTACATGTCTTCTTTCAGACGAATCCAAACAGAGTTATATTAAAAATTAATATAAGGCTCTTAGAATGGGAGTAGGAGGGTGTTTTTGTTTAACAGTCCAAAAGTAGTCAAATAAAGCGCGCACATCCGTAATAAAACGTGCCTCACACGGCTCTGGGGTGAATAAAGGCTTCCTGAAGCGAATCCATGCATTTTTGTAAGACAAATATCCATATTTAAAACGTTATAAACACCACGCGACGGAGAGAGAACAAAACAAAACGCCAGTCACGAATTAGAAGCACAAAATGAGGATTTGTGAAGAAAAATGTCAGAGGATTTTGATATAAGCCCAGAGGAGACTGGTTTTCCTTTGGTAAAGTAAGGAAACTTTGCTTCCTTTGCTCCTGTAAACAAACGTTGGTTTTCGCGAGTCCTTTCCGCCGTTTATATCGTTTTAAATATGGATATTTTTCATACAAAAATGCATCGATTTGCTACAGGAGGCCTTTATTCACCCCCGCAGCCATGTGAGGCACATTTTAAAATGGATGGATGCGTTTTATTTGACTACTTTTGGGCTTTTGAACAAAAACACCTGCCTACTCCCATTCTAATACTTGGAAGAGCCAGGACTATTTTTAATATAACTCTGATTGGATTCGTCTGAAAGAAGAAAGTCATAGGATGCCTTGAGGGTGAGTAAAACATGGACTAATTTTCATTTTTGGGTGAACTAACCCTTTAACCAAATTCTGAAGGTGTTCTACCTTCTGCAGGACATCAAGGGCAGTCAGGACCGCTTCCTGCAGGCTGGTGAGAACCGCTTCCGTGTAGGAGGGCAAGATGAAAGGCGAGGAGTCTGAGCTTATGGGTACCGACACGGCTCCATGCAGAATCACCCCCAGCTTCTTGAGATCCTCCATGCTGAACCCTCCTGCGATGTGCTGGTACAATGCTGGAAAAATCTGTATTAGCGCCGTCAAGAAAGGCTGACTGGGTACAAACACTAGTTTATCTGTTCCACCACTAGGGGGTCGCGTGCACTCGGTTCCTATCCGGTACCAAGTGTTCCACGCTGACCACCAGAGGGCCGAATCGTCCAGCTCCTCTCCAGGGGGTGGAAGTGAATGTTGGGCACCGTAGCGCTGGGCTAATCGCTCAGCGAGGGAATCGGATCGGACTAGGGGTCTTCCTGGCCCAGAACCTTGTAGAGACTCCATAAGGACAGGAGGAACGTCCATAGCGAGAGCGTCAGGTTTATCTGTGTCTTTAATGGGCGTGACTAGCTGGAGGATCTCCTGGAAGCTCTTGAGGGCAGCGAGGGAAACTTCATTGTTCTTGCTGAGTGCAGCAGACTGAATGTGGTCCAACAGAACCTCCCAAGCCTTGAAAAAGTCACCTGCAAGCAAGAACATAACTTTTAGAATCAAATTCTGAGATACATCTTTGAGAACCACATGTCTCAATGCTTACCCAGCTGCTGAAGCAGGTATCTCCTGGTGTTGAAGATCCGAGCTACGCCCGCGAGCGTCAGGACCCATGTTTCCGCCCACTGTTTCTCTGCTGTGTCGCGTGAGTGGTGGATGAGGATGTTTCCACCTCCGGATTCGATCTTTTCCTTGTCGGCCGTGGTGGAGGACTTCCTTACACAGTCCAGCAGATGAAAGAGAACCTGCGTGAGCAATGAGGTTTGGTTATTAGCAACAATAACAAAGGAATTTGAACTAGAACTGGATTTAATTCAGTCTCCGGTTAAGTCTGACCTAACAAAGCAATTTTAACTAGAAGTGGATTTAATTCAGTCTCCGGTTAAGTTTGACCTAACAAAGCAACTTTAACTAGAACTGGGTTTAATTCAGTCTCCGGTTAAGTCTGACCCAACAAAGCAATTTTAACTGGAAGTGGATTTAATTTGGTCCCTAGTCAAATCTGATCCAGTACCTTCCAAACCACGATGTTCCAGGTTGGTGGTTGAAGCAGCGTTCCGTGAGCAGCAATGGTGGAGAACATTGTCTGGCCGGCACTTTTCCTCACAGCCGGCCGTGGGTCCACACACAACTCACCCAGCTTGGCATACAGGCACAACCACAGGCAGTCAAAGGGTGGCGCAGGGTGGAAGGGTCGGTTCAGAGGTTCACCTTTATCTTGGGCCTGTTTCAAGAGAACGGCTTCCTCCCGCTCCAGCTCCTCTGTAATTGCTTCTCCCCTTTGGAAGAAGTAGTCTGAGATGTTCCACTGCAGGGGAAGAAGAAAACTCTTGGTCATCAACTCAGTCAACTCAACTATCCCAAAGGAACACTCAACACCTTCAAGGTAAGGCTAAAGAGTCTTTACAAGCAACATAAGCAGTACTCCTCACCAGCAAGCCAATAGACGTCAGGCTGATGTTCAGCTCCTGGTTCTGGAGCCCAAAGCTGCCGGCTACATCCACCACAATTTGGAGGCACATGCAAGGCATTGTGGGTAGGAAGTCGGTCACCACCAACTGCAGGCACTGGAAGGCTGTTCGTATGAGGGATTCACTGTAGAACAAAAGGTATATTAGATACAAATGCGACACTCCAAGAGCCACACTTCAGATCGAAATCTTGACTTCCTTGGTCAACCAGCCTCATAAGAAGAACCATGCAGGTTGACTAAGCAACACTAATTCGCATAAGCCAGCCTGGACCAAAATGGAAATTCTTGCTTGTCTAAGATGGTATTTTCTGCAAGGTCAGGCAGTGTGTCTCACCCCTGGTCATTGCGGATCGCTCCAATGACCCCCAGCACCAGAGGCCATCCCGGTCCGAGACTGTCTCCCTGGTTCTGTAGGATCTGTAGGACACACTCCAGCTGTTTCTGTCGGATATCGGCATGAAGGACGTTGGAGAGCTCCTTCAGAGGGTTCAGAAGCAACAGCTGCAACCTCTGAGGAGAACAGGGGATTGGTTAAAGATGTCCAATCAATAACCCAAGTCAAACTCTGAAGTAGCACTGATTTCCGATCATCCAAATTAATTTCTACCTGGTTCTGGGACAGCGGTGGCTCGTGTTTGAAGGAGAGTCCAGCTTTGATCAGCGAGGTGATGGCCTCTGCGCCCCACTCCCTCATTCGAGCGTTAGGATGCTGACAGACCTGACGAGATAATTGCACAATAAGCTTCATGTTCTTTTTCAATATTTTCTTTCGATTTTGTGGTGAAATATGACACATTCTTGAGCGACTTTGTGTTGTTGCTGATTTCATTAATGGGTGAATCTCATAAAGACAAATCAAATATTGCAAAAGGAGGGTGAAGACACATGGATGGACAAAATAACATCAATAAAAAAAAAAAAGAGCAAAGCAATATATTGTTCATAAAAATAAATCATTATACAAATAAAGCATGCACACAAATTACACAAAATATAAAAAGACTGATTTGCAAAATATTCTTTAATTACCGTATATAAAAAAAATGTAGATCACAAGAGGAAACATTGCTTATTGGATCTTAATTGTGTGGATCACAGATTGGCGTGTTTTATGAATGTAAAAGTGAAGGTTTTGTGGCAAAGCAGATGATTAAATAATCTCAAAATAATGTGGTCATCACCGTCAGAAAGGTCCTTTCACATTATTCGCATTAAACTAGTCAACTAAACCTGACCCTAACCCAACCATTTAAACTTTGACTCCAAGCTGTACAACACACAGCTGAAGATATGAAATAACATTCAGAGAGTAATTATCTTATAGAATAGCTGTTCTGTGATCTGCTTTTCATGCGGAGGTCATGTGAAAGAAACTTAAGTGTGACAATCGAGATCAGCTTGAAAACAACATCTGATTAGCACAGCAACAGGAGGCTGATTCATTCCTGAAAACATTGAGCTTCATAAAGGGTGGCGAATGACAGATCGATTTAAAAAAGAAGAGTCACTCTTTAGAGAGCAGGATATCTGAATTGAAAAAGAAAGTTCAGCACTTACCTTCTACAAAACAGACATGTCGCAAGAGACAGAGGAGGAAAAAAAGACGGAATAAGACAACATGAGGACATGAATTGTGCTTTAGCATTTACACAACTACAGAAGAAGTGTGAGTACAGCAGACAAGGACAGCGAGTAAAGACCAGAAAGATCAGAGGGGCCTGCCAAGTATTAAATATTAACATCTCAGAATAGGGCTCATCTCATTACAATATTTATTTATTGTTAATTAGTTGTACAGTTATTAGCAATATTTGTTTTAGTAATATTAGTAATATTTCAAGACCCTGAAGCAATATTACTAATGATTAGAGCTGAAGCACACAGAAAGATTAATGTTAAACTGTGTAAAATATCAATAAAACCAATGGACAAACATATATATATAATAAATACGCATCCAAATTGCATCCAAAATAAAAGTTTTTGTTTACATAATATATGTATGTGTACTGTGTTTATTTATGTATATATAAACACACACACATACAGTATATATTTTGAAAATATTTACATTTATATACATTTAAATATATTTATATTATTATATTTTATTTTATATATAAATATATTTAATATATAAACATAACATATTTTTCTTAAACATATACATGCATGTGTTTGTATTTATATATGCAAAATAAATATACACCGTTATATATCCATAATTAATAAATAAATGTACATAAACAATACATCCTTGATAAATAAATATAAATTATAAATAAAACAAAATGGACAAAGGTGGCTTCAAAATGAGTATATATAAATATACTAACAGTATAAAACAGTATAAATAAATACATATAAATGCATAGTAAATAAAAAATCTAATAAATAAAAATAATTTAAATAAAGAAATTATATATACATAATACATAACATTAATAACATAAATGCATTATAAAATATAAATAAAAATAAACAAAGATGACTTCAACACTAATCAGTACATATATAAAGAAATACATATAAATAAAAAATAAATAAAACACTAAATTGTATATACATTATAAATAAACAAAGAAAAAAGCAAATACGCCTTGAAGACTAACAGTCTAAACAAACAAGCAAATAAATTTGTTTCAAAAGCAGAAACTGCGTTGTTGGTGTGGATTTGGCCTCTGGACTCACCTCCAGTAAATGAGCCGTCAGCGGCCTCCAGAGAATCTCGATCCGGTCCATATTGACCAGTCCGGTCTCTAACAGTTTGGCCACCGCAAACAGAGATGGCTCCTAACCACAGAGATAAGAGAAATAGACAGATGAGAGCTGAATGATTATGTTTTGATTAAATTCATCTGTAATTAGCTTTAGCATCTGAACGCACCTTGTTGTTTCCGTAAGCCATTTCCATGGCCTCCATGGATAACGAGCACAGAGCGTTTATCAGGTGATGCAGAGAGACATCGTCCAGGTATCTACAATCACACACACACACACCATGTAATTCTACAACTGATCTACAGGAACACGTGACTGTTATAATTTAACTAAACAGTAGCACTCTTTAAAACTGATTTGATACTAAGTAAATCAAGTCAACTGAATTATTTCTATTCTGATGTTGGCGGATTCTTACTGTGAGCTTTCAAAGAGTCTGGAAAGGATATTTGATATGACGGGTAAATCGGTCATCACAGCTGTGGTCAAAACCTGCAACAGGAAAGAAATAAACACCATTATAAAGTCATAAACACTTAGTCTCCTCTTGCTTGCTTCCTAGTCTAATAAACCAAGTATTGTATATTACGAATATTGCTTTTGTTCCTCTTTTGTAAGTCACTTTGGATAAAACAGTCTCCTAAATGCATAAATGTAAACATTTATGAGGAGTCCTAGTAAGTTGTATATCTAGACCACATTTTTGGCAACAGACTTGTTTCAAGACAAGACCTAAAAAACTATTTGTAGCATTAGTGAGCAATATCTTTATGTAAAAAAAGTGTTTCCTACGAGACAAAAATGCTGGTGACTTGGAAACCATCTATGATGCCTAAAAATGCTGCTGACTTAAGAGAATCCCTGATGTACAAAAATAATACAGTCAAGTCTTATTACATCCCTCAAATAAACCCTGTCGTCTTGCAACGTGCCCATGGTGCACATAAACACTGCTGTCTCAAAAAGTGCCTGTGATGCTCAAAATGCTTTCTAGGTAGACAGCTCACTGGGTTTTGAACAGGGCTGATATCAGTGTTTTTTACCGTGCTTGGACCCTCCACAGCCCGCCCGGGTTTCAGAACTCCACCAACAGCCGGTTTCAGACCCAGAATCCACACCAGATGCTTATAGAGAAGAAGAGATCAAAATTAGTGAATGCCAAATACACATAATCAGGCAAAAAAGAAAAAATTAACCTCTCATTCTTTAATAAGGAAATATATTACTATTACACTGTATAATATGTAATTATATATGAATATTGTACTGTAAAATAAAAAAGGTATTTATTAATAATAATAATAATACTTTTACAGAGCAAAGGTAAAACTACAATACTAATATTTATTTCTGTCTTTCAAACATTAAATCATATACTATGTTATATTAATTTGTAAAATGTATTCTATATTACTATTTATATGTTAAATTTATTTTCAAATTGTTTTGTATATTATTGTTTATATATTACATTGTATTTTAGTAAAATTTATAGTATTATACTTTTTTATAGTATTTTACAGTTTAAATATATTTGATTTTATATATATATATATGCATATATTATTTGTGTGTATATATATATATATATATATATATATATATATATATATATATATATGCATATATTATTTGTGTATATATATATATATATATGCATATATTATTTGTATATATATATATATATTACAATATTATACAAATAATATATATTATTTGTAAAGTGTATTGTATATTGCTGTTTATATATTTTATGTATTAGCAAAATGTATTGCAAAGCGTGTTACCGTTTACAAATTATATTTATTTGTAAAATGTATTGTATATTTATTATATTTAAGTATTTATAAACTGTATATATCACTGTTTAAAAAGAAAAAGTATTATTATATACTATATTAAAATATTATTATTATGTATTATATTTATTTATAAAATATATTGTATGTTACTGATTATAATGATATTAGATTAGATTAGATTGTATTAGATTTTCAGTCAGGCATGTCATCAGCAAAATGACAAAAGAAAAAGAAGGAAAACCTCCCCATTTATGCATAAAATGCATGAATAAATTTAAATACTCAATGTTTTGCAGTTTGCATTTTGTAATTCACATGGGTTGTACGTTGGAAAATACAGAAATCTATATAAATGTGGAATAAAATCCCTATACAATGATCAAACATATATTTCCTTATCGTGCATCTTATCGGTCAGTTACTGGTAAAACCTGGTCCGGAACAAGATAAGATAAAGACAGACAGATAAAGTGTGTATGTTGTGGAGATTAAAGCGTGTTCCTGTACCTGTAGCGTGGCTAAAACCAGCTGCCATGAAGTTCCCAGATAAGCACCGTGACAATGAGCCAAATTCAGCAGCGTCCGCATGCACTGAATGTTCTTCGCTGTGAGCTGATTCACAGACAGAGAGAGAAAGAAAAGCCCTTGGAATTAACCTGGAAAAATATTCAGCTGCACTTGAAACTGCTTTAGAAATGAAGTCAACAACTCAAGAGTAGCTTGAGTTACTCTGTAGTCATAATTAGGTGTCTGTTTGCCTTTATTAGGACTAAATCTCTTGTCGTCTGAAGTGCTGTTGCACTCTGCCATAATTAACATCATATAAAAGCAGCAGAAATCTGTGATGTTTTCGATAGCAAGGTAGACGTGTGTGATTTACCACTACGGTGCCCTGCGGCTGTGTGGTGAGCGGCTGACCCACTGCTACCACCTGCTGGTGAGACTCACTGGACGGACTGACGATCTGCACACTCTGACCCTGGATAGAGTACACTACACACACACACACACACACACACACATTAAACTACATACACTTACACACACAAAGGTCCTAAAGCTTGAGGCCAGTGATGCACCGAAATGAATTTTTTACTGAATCACGAAATATTTTCCATTTAGACGAAAACCAGACTGAAAATAAAGTTTATTTAATAACAGCCCTGCATTAAAAAGTTAAATAAATAAATAAAAACAGCTGATTTACAAAAAAAAATAAAAAATTATGCTTAGTTCAAAAATATTTTAAAAAACTTTCCACAATGTAGTTCTTTTTTTATTTTTATTTATTTTTTACGTAATATGAATGAAGATTTGTCCACTTGTGTATATGTATCAGCTTTAATGCAATCTGCATTAATTTACAATCTGTGGAAAAATGTTTAAATACTCCAATAATGTCAAAGAACTTTACAAAAACAGAAATATACATTTTTTTATTTTGCTATCTTCTGTTGGAAAGAGTAAAACACCCACAGATGCAGCAGAAAACATCTGGATTATATTTGCATTTTCTTCTATCACCGGCCATAATTTTAACCTTGAAATCAGGATTAGGCATAAAATAATGTGAAATGCATGTGAAAATGGGCCGAGGATTGAACAAATAGTAATCTGGTTCAGATGTCTTTGAGGCAGTTTTTCTGCTGATTAAAGGAGAATACAAGACTTTATCACCTTAAAAATGGTTGTCAAAAGCAAAAAATGCTACAAAATGCAAAAAGTGTGACATGCTTGAGCAAAACAAGCACTATTTCTGGAATCGGCAACCCAAAATCAGTAAGAAACAAGTATTTGATTTCATTTGGCAAATATGATGCAGGTCAATGATATCAATTAATTCAATTAATCAAATGAGTTCCATGTAAGAATTGAAATTGCACATAAGGCTGTTTTACGTCAACTTTTTCCATTTTGACAGAATTTGAAAACTGAGACTTTGTTTCTGAGCTTATTGTAATTATTGGATGGCAGGAGGTAGAGATGCACCGATCGACCGGCCAGGGACCGGAATTAGCTGATTTTCTGCATGACCGGCTCACACGGTCACACTTACGGCGACTGATAATGTATTTATGTCGTGCCAGATGAGGGTTGCGCAGCCTGAGTGAGTGTGAGAGAGAGACTCGTGCAGAAATCAAAACAAATGAGCACAACAGCACATAGAAAGTTAGGCTAAAGAAATTTATAATCTATAATTTAGGTACGCAACATTGTTTTTGCTAAATTTTGCAGATGAAAATAGTTCCAATCAAAGCCACAGCAGAACCGTTGTGTGTCTCCCGGTGTTTCGTTACTGAATGAATCCACGTTTTTGAACGAATCAAGTGAGTCAATGATTCATTAACCCATTCATAAAGACAGTAGTCACTAGCCTCGTTACTGAATGAATTAGCCGTTTGAATGAATCTGTTGAATGAAGGACTAAATGACTCACTCATTCAAACATCATTTGCCGCCACCTACTGGTTGGGTTTCATATTTAAAACTATCATCCCAACATTTCTTATTTGTATGTTTAAAAGATATTTAAAACATTAATCTTATAAAATTCTTTATGCACTCGAAATTTTGCAGTGTAAATGCATTGTGGTAACATGGTAACAGCTCTATAGTTTCTTATTATTCTAACTGAATGAATTGAAACAATGTAAGAATTTGACGTGAAAGATGACACATTTAATAAGGTTAGTGAAAAAATTACAATTTAAGAAACATAGTGGGAAATGACATCTGTTTTGTTATATACAGCAGCTCCTTGCAGTTAATTGTTATTTCTACCTCTTTTCTAGTCACAGAGCACTTTATTTTGAAAGTTGTTTAAGTGAGAGAACATCTGTAACTTTGTATTGTTTAATAATGTTTTATTATGTAAAAAAAATGTTGCATTAAAAAAGTATAGATTTTTGTTTGTATATACTGTCAATTATAGTTTTTAGAAAGAAAATCGGAATCGGCAAAAATCGGTATCGGTATCGGCACGTCACACTTACAACAAAATCGGAATCGGCCAAGAAAATTGCAATCGGTGCATCTCTAGCAGATAGACTACAAATAATGTTTAGTGAAGTTTTGTTCATACATCACCTGAAATACATAAACTAAAAGATCTCGGTTCATCAAAACGAAGATCTATTAAAAACGAGAAATTTATATTGTTAATCCAGCACTAGCATCCACACAGCTGCACCATCGGAGAAGAGCTCAATGATTTTGACCTTTCAAAACTGTTTCGGGTGACAATGAGTTTTCGTTTTTGGCTGAAACTGCTTTGAAGTGCTAAAATCACTGACCAAAACTGTATTTTTGGTTGTTTATCCACTTATCTGCTTATCATAAATTGTATTTGACGTGAACATCAGCATGCACCGCTCTCGTACCTTTATTGGAGAGGTTGGCAGTGTTGCTGCTCAGGATGGTGAGGGCGTAGTGAGGAGGGAGAGACGCTTTACAGATGGCCGTAATAAAAGCGTCACGCGGCGTCACCAAACCCAGACGGCCACACAGAGACGCCATGGACAGCTCCGCTTTCAGGATGTTTTCTGTGGCCGTCTCGTCCGTACTGACACAAACACGGCAAATATCATCAATACAGTCAGTCTGGTATGATTTATATATGCTAATTAGATTCATTGTGACCATGGACCACAAAACCAGTCATAAGGGTCAATTTTTTTAAAATTGAGACTTATACATCATCTCAAAGCTGAATAAATAAGCTTTGCATTGATGTATGGTTTGGCTGAGAAACAGCTATTTGAAAATCTGGAATCTGAGGGTGCAAAAAAATCAAAATACTGAGAAAATTGCCTTTAAAGTTGTCCAAATGAAGTTCTTAGCAATGCATATTACTAATCAAAGATATATTTATGTAATATCCTAATGATTTTTGGCATAAAAGAAAAATCGATAATTGTTAGCTACCCATGCGACTTATGACTGGTTTTGTGCTCCAGGGTCACAACTGTAATCCAAGTATAAAGCTTTAGCTATTACAATAACAGTTAGGATATGAATTATAGCATATAGTGATGTATTAAGAAAGCGTCCCATACCTGGCGTCCAGCAGTAGTGAAAGGGCCGCCAACAGGCCGCACCAGCAGGCGTTCACCATCTCCTCCCAAACCTCATGAGCCACTGCACAACACATACGGCATCAATACAGGGACAAAATACTGTATCACTGATTCTGACACTCATAATGAGCAGGTTAGGGTCGTGTGGTTTATATAACATTTACTGTGTAATATCATACATAATTTGGTATCTGATTGTGTCCTGCTATTCAGCTCAGATTCTGTTTTTTATCTGACTTTGAACTGTTATATAACTGTTTAATTTGTAATTTCCCTATAAGTCAATCCAGATGGGATATTGCACAAAAGTCATTCGCACTCTCTGAATGACAGAACTTAATTTTTATAGCTCAAGTATAAAATATACCACTTGCACACATTGAATGTGCATCATTCAAATGAATCAACTTTTCACATTTTATATTTATATTGTACTTATACTTGGTCATACTTTAGTGGCACACTAAAATAACACAAAATATTATTGTGTTACTGTTTATACATTTCATAACTGTAAAATTTATTGTAACTGATTATATTATATATTTTATTATATTGTTATATTAGATTAGATTCATTTGTAAAAATCCATTGTATATTATTGTTTAAATATTATATTAGGTTTGTGAGATTTATTGTGCTATATTATATTATATTGTTATATTATTTTCGATTAGACTGAATTGGATTAATTTGTGAAATTTATTGTATGTTACTTTTTATATATTATCAGATTTTACTTATCTTTTGCTGAATTTATTGGATTTTCTGTTTATATATATATATATATATATATATATATATATATATATATATACACACATTTGATTATATCATATTATTGCATTATATTAGATTAGATTTATTTGTAAAATGTTTTGTATCTTCTGTTAATATTATGAATTATATATTACATTTGTTAAACGGGTAACACTACAATACAGTCCGTTAGTTTACGTTAATTAATGCATTAACTAACATTAAATAACAATTATCAATACATTTGTTACAGTACTCATTATCATCTTTAAATGTTAATAAAAGTATAAATTATTAATAAAAATGAATAAAAAAGTCATAAAAATGTATTAACACAACTGTTCCGTGTTAGTTCATGTTAGCTCACATCCATTAATTATTATTAACACATACATATGGATTTTAATAACGTGTTAGTAAATGTTGAAATAAATATTAACTGATATTGATAAATCATTTACAAGTATTTTTCATTGTTAGTTCATGTTAACGTGTTACCATTACACATACTGTTTATTACATATTATATTATATATTGCAACACCTTACATAAAGTCACAATATACTGGTTTTGCAGTATTTTGTCTCACAGCCAGAGGTCAGCACAGAGCATAGTCTCATTATTAAAGAGATGTTCTGCAAATATACTTCAGGTTAAGAGATTCAAAGACCTCTGAGATGATGTCTTTAAGCGCACAAACAAACATGTGACGTCGACATGAACTCACTGGGATCCTGACGGCGGCTGTCTCTCTGTGGAGGACTAAGAGGCTCCGCCTCCTCCCTCATAGCAGCTTCCTGTTCCTGTTTGGAGAGCTCTCTCTCGATCATAGACGTGATTCCCCTCACCAGATCCAACAGGGCACTGAAGGCCACAGACATGGCGTAACCTTCAGGGATGGAGGGCGGCTCCACCTTATCCAGCATCTCCAGACTGAGAAGAAACACACGTTACACCAACATACCACGACTGATTTACCGTTTAAACGGAATTTGTAAACTAGTCAACTAGTCTAGCAGTCAAAACAAAACAAAACAAGTATAAGCGATCAAATAGCCTATTTAATCTATTAATCAACCAGTCAAATCCCATACTGAATGCAGCTGAAAAATAGATCATATACATGCAATGTGCATTGTACATTAAACTTAAGTGTTCACTAAATCAGTGTCAACCAATATAGACATATTATTAAAATCAATTGAATCAAAAGCATCTGTTCACATGACAGGCAGCAAAATTACACAAAAATATAAAGCAAACCAAATTGATGTAAATAACTAGAATGTCAACTAGACTTTTTCAAAATAATGTATTCATTTTTAAAATGCAACATTAACATGGTAGTAACTTTCCTGTAGACGTACAAATAAAAAAGCAAAACGTGGAAAAAAAAAACATAACGTAAATGCCTAATATGTTGACTTTTTCAAAATAATGTATTAATTTTTTAAATGTAACATTAACAAGACAATAATCTAAATATAGCCTATAATGCAAAACATAAATGTGCAAACATGACTAGTATGTTAACTAGACTTTTTCAAAATATTGTATTCTTTTTTTTTTTTAAATGCAATATTATCACGACAGCAATTTGACAGTTTTTAAAAATATAAAGCAAAATATAATTGTGCAAAAAAAAAAAATTCAAATGAAGTGTGTGGTTTTTTCTAAATAACGTATTAATTTTTAAAATGCAATATTATCATGAGAGTAATTTGAACATAGACTTTGAAAAACATAAATGTACAAAAAATAAAATATATATATATATATATATATATATATATATATATATATATATTTTAAAATTTAAAGCAAAACATAAATGTGCAAAAAAAAAACCTAGACTTTTTGAAAATAATGTATTGATTTTTGAAATGCAACATTAACATGACAGTAATTTTAATGTTTTTAAAAATAAAACAAATGTGCAAAAAACTAATAATAATTATGTAAATGAACAGTATGTCAACTAGACTTTTATTGGTTTTTTAAAATGCAACATTAACATGACAGTAATTTGAAATGTGCAAAAACAAATGAATGTAAACAACTAGTATGTCGACTAGCAGCAGCAGTATCATTTAGTCGACTAGTCTCGCACATCCCTAGTAAAAACCAGTCAAAACTGAAAGCGTAGGTCACTCACTAGGTGGCTTTGGCACTGCCCTGGACGCTGACGTTCATGAGGGGGATCCAGGTGCCCCGGTACTCAAAAGCGGCCTGTGTGATCAGACCTCCTCCTGCTCCTGCCGCACCTGGACCTCCCTGACCGGACGCCTGTGAACCCGACACCGACCCACCTGACACACACACAGTTTGACTTTCACATGAGACAATCAGTCATTATATGAGTCAAAAACATGAAGATCTCAGCGTGTGTGTGTGTGTGTGTGTGACCTGCAGGCGTGCTGGTGGAGGAGGTGTTTCCTGCACTGGGGAGGATGAAGAGGGACTGGATGAAGGAGCCCAGAGCGTTGACGATGTCTCTGAAGACTTTGGTGGAGTGCTGCTTCATGTCGTACGACTGACAGAAAGACCTGCACACATAATACCTTCATGAACTCCAGAAGAAGAAAAATATCTCTGCAGGCAAACTGATAAATTAAGCTATAAAACAAGCTTTTTAAATTATTAAGCCAACAAAATATATAATTTGTATCGCAAGATCGGTCAAAATATTCCACAGAAGATTTTAGGTGATCTAAAGAGTGTTTTTAGATCTTATAAATTACATTAATTACAACAAATTAATTTTTAAAAGCAAAAATTAAAAACTATATTTTCAATCAATTAGAAATGTATTGTATGTCATTCATATATTATATTAATTTGTAAAATGTATTGTATTTTACAGTTTATATTTTAGATTTGATTGTATTAAATTCATTTATACAACTGGTTGTATATTACTGATTATTTGCAGTATATTCATGTGTACATTTATTGTATGTTACTCATTATATTTTATATGATAGTTATATTACATTAGATTAGACTGTATTAGATATAATTTATTGTATTACAGTGTAAATATTATATGGCTTAATAAAAAAAAAAAAAAACGCTTTTTATGTTATTAAGCCAATAAAATACATTTATGTGAATGTATACAGGAAGAGTGTTTTTAGATGTTATAAATGGCATTTTTACTAGTTATATTTTAGTAATTTTGTTATGCAATTTTGTCATTTTTATTAGTCGTCATTTCTATTCTATTCTGTTTGGTTTAATGTATGTTTAAGTTTTAGTTGTTTTAGTATTTAAACGTTTTATTTCAGTTAGTTTTTTACAGTGAAGTCTTTCATCTAATATCAATATTTTATTTCAGCTTTATTTCAATTAACAAAAATTAAATGATTTTTCATAGTTTGCACTAACAAGAAAACTGTTTAGGTTTTTGAAAATATTATCAGCATAAAAATTAACAGAAGTAAAAATAAAAAATAAAAAATAATTTTTGCATGTCAGCTTTTCTAAACATTTATAAATTAGTTTTTACATTTTTAATCTAATATTTATATTATATTTTATTTCAATTAACAAAAACATTTTTTTAATTTTATTTAAACAATAATATTGCTTGGGTTTAGGGTTAGGATATATAAAATATCATTAGATCTGCATAAAAATAACAGCAGTCAAAAGAAAGTTTCACCGTGTCAGAAAGACAAACGTGTGTGTGTGTGTGTGTGTGTGTGTGTGTGTGTGTGTACACGTGCTCACCGCAGTAAATGTGGCTGAACACACAGTCTGTGCACAGACTCCACCGCCACGGCTCTCAGCCATTGCGGCTTCTCTCCATCCAAAAACTTCACCAGCAGAGACAGGAAGATCTCACACTCCGTTACCTACAACACACACACACACACACACACACACACACACACACACACACACACACACAGAGAGAGCGCTGTAGATGCAGAAATCACCGATGTGACAACACACTGATGCATCCAAACAACTTCAGCAACTGCAGTGCTGGATATCTCAAAATGTTTTCCAGCACAGAAGTGCACCACAAACAAATCCAACACACCAACATATCAAAATTAATGCAGTAAGATGCATTGTTTGTTTGTGTTTAACGCCATTCCAGCTTAACTCTGTTAAAAATCTCGTCAAAGGAGTTAACTGAATAAAAAAAAATTCTCAACGAGTTAAAAACAGCACAATCTAATAAAACATGCTTAATGGATCAATAAGTTGCATTAAACTATATTAAATGTGTAAAAATTATTTTCTTGCTCTTTTGAAAATGAAACATTCAAAAATATTCACTGTTATGAGCTCATTAACAGATGGCTGCCTGCATTTACATATCAACAACACCTTTTTAATATTCAGCAACCAATCCTGATGAACATTATGCCGGGTAGGAAATCATAACAGAGGCCATTTACATATTTAAAAAGCAACTTTTGGGCAAGACACTCCAGGTGAATAGGGAATAAATTGATTTAATATATATATCACTACACTTCCCAAATCAATTGATTGCATTAGGAATTGCAAAGATTTTTCTGTATTACACGTTTTCTGAAATGTGTTTAAATATGGAAATTAGGCATCATCTAATTAAATATGCATTCATTTATATATATCTCCAGAATATAAATCTGAAGATAAAGTCAAGTTCAAATCATTTTGAAGAATGATGATGACCGTTTTTAGAAATAAAATGTTATATAATTTAATGTGAATGATATTTGAACAAACCCCTCAGTAAAAACCTTAAAGTATAGAGAGGAATAAAACTGTAAAATGTGGTGCATGTAAGTGCTGCTAAAGTGGAGAAACAAACTCACTTTGAGAAAACCTCCTATGATATGTATTGTAATTTAAACCTATAGATGCAAAGTACAATAATAAAATTAGGTGAATGATATGAACAAACCCCTCTGTATAAATCTTCAGAATACAGATAGGAATAAAACTGCTAGGTTTGGTGTGTGTGTATATGGGGCCCTACGAAATCAGTTTCATTAAATTTTTTGAAACTGAGATTTATACATCATCTAAAGGCTTAATAAGCTTAATAAGCTTTCCATTGATGTATGGTTTGTTAGGATAGAACAATATTTGGCCAAGATACAACTATTTGAAAATCTGGAATTTGAGGGTGAAAAAAAATCTAAATATTGAGAAAATCGCCTTTAAAGTTGTTCAGATGAAGTTCTTAGCAATGCATATTACCAATCAAAAATTAAGTTTTGATATATTTACAGTAAGAAATTTACATAATGTCTTCATGGAACATGATCTTTACTTAATATCCTAATGATTTTTGGCATAAAAGAAAAATCAATAATTTTGACCCATACAGTGTATTTTTGGCTATTGCTACAAATATACCCCAGCGACTTAAGACTGGTTTTGTGGTCCAGGGTCACATATGTGATTTCAACAGCCAGATGCATTTACACTTGTCCAGTTTCGTCTGGAATGTGGCCCAGACCACGTCCTGAAGTGGTTTGAGCGATCGGATTTAAATGCGTCTCGAAAGCGTTTCGGAGGGCATTTACACCTGGTCTTTTCACGACTGGATAGTTATCCTATCAGACAAAACGCATAAAGTGACCAGGCGTAAACAGGCCCTTAGGTGCAAGAAATCTTCACTAATATTATAAGTGGACTTCAGATAATACATATGAGGCACTGGAGCATCACTGAGCGTCTCACCAGGAGGCTGTAGAAGTGTTTGATGAGGACCGAGACGACCCGCAGCAGTCTCATGCAGATGGGGAAATACGGTTTCTCCACGGGCGCCGGAGACGAGGCGCTGCTGCTGCTGCCCTGACGGAACTTGATGTTGGGAGAGAACAGCTTGATGACCAGAGGACACACGCGCTCCTTCAGCAGGAAGCTGAACTCCTGATGCTACACACGGAGAGAAAACAAGGTTAGAGAGCGATCGGAAGGCCGACAGCTGGGAACCAGCAATTTCCTCTTGTTTATCTTCCATCTGTCTTTCAGGAATGTTTGTTTTCATCAGGATGTGTGGGGTTTACCTGCAGGAAAACTTCAGGAAAGTCATTTAAAACTGATTCCAGCAGCTCCAGGCCGAACGTCCGGGTCATCTCGGTCATTCCCACTAACCAGTAGGGGGCGTCGGCGTTCACCAGCTGACACAAATCCTGCAGAATGCCACATTTATAAGTACAGAAAACTCACAAAACTAGTCAATATATACTTTAAACCAGGGTTCCTCAAATCTTTCCCTGGAGAGCCAATCTGCTGCAGAGTTTAGCTCCAACCCTGATCAAACTCAGCTACTTGTGGTTTTCTAATGATCTTGAAGACTCTGATTAGCATGCTCAGGTGTGTTTGATTAGGGTTACAGTTCATTATGGTCATTATTATTACTAATAAATGTAATTATTTATTATTTATTACTTTTATCACACAGCTGTTGTAATAATTTTATAAAATCAATACGTTATATAATTGTCTAAAAATAATTTATATTATTTCTTATTTAATTTATATTAATATATCAATTATAATATTTCATATTAAAGTTGCCAACAACATAGTCGAACTATGTTACGTGTGAGAGAAGTTTTTCTAGTTATTACTAATAACTGTAATTATTTATTGAACATTGATATTTTTAAATCATACAGCTGTTTTCTCCATTTTATAAAAACAATAAGCTATATTAATTTTATATAAACTAGTTTTAATGTATTAATATTATTGATTTTACATTATTTAATTTATATTAATTATAATATTTCATATTAAAGTTGCCAACAACATCCAGTCAAACCTATGAACTGTTATGAATTGAACATTTTTTTTTACTCATAGTTATTTGCACCATTTTATAAAAGCAATAAGCTATATTAATTTTATATAAATAATTTTCAATTAATTAATATCAATTTACATAAATTTGTAATATTAATTTGACATTTACATTAATCTATTAATGATATTATATCATAATATTAAAGTTGCCATCAGCCTACAGTTAAACTATATTATTCATGAAGCAAAAGTTTGTTATGGTTATTAATTAAATATAATTATTTATTGAATATTGATTTTTTTTTAACATAAAGCTGTTGTCAGCATTTCATAAAAGCAATAAGATAGTTATTTTATTATTAATATTTAATATTACTAATTTTACATTATTTAATTTATATTAATATACTAATTATAATATTTCATGTTATAGTTGCTAACAACCTACAGTCAAACTTACGAACTCTATTATGAACTTAAGATTTTTAATCACTTTATATTAATTTATATTATTTATTTTATATTAAATAATTAATATATTAATTATAATATTACATTATAATTATATAATATTATAATATAATCATAACATTAAAAGTTCAATGCAAATGTATTTATTAAACATGTTAATTGTTGATGGGTTTTTTTTACCATGATTAAAGGGCTTTTTAACGACTCAACTACAGTAAAATCACTGTAAGACATATCTACATATATTTTTACTCTGAGTTTTGAATGATGAACATTGTTTGCATTTGGGTTTTGGACCCAATATCGCTGTTGCATCCCTACAGTCTGCTAATGTATCCAGCGACTGACCTGGAACAGCATGTAGGCGTCTTTAGCGCTGGGTCTCAGGGTGCTGACGGAGCGCCGGTTACTGTTGCCCTGGACAGCAGGAGGCTCTTCCGTCAGACCTGCGGCG
This sequence comes from Onychostoma macrolepis, assembly GCF_012432095.1. Lineage (NCBI taxonomy): Eukaryota > Metazoa > Chordata > Actinopteri > Cypriniformes > Cyprinidae > Onychostoma > Onychostoma macrolepis. Next base: position 2,713,498 of record NC_081179.1, read on the forward strand.
AGCGGATAGAAAATAAATAAGGGAGTGTTCACACTTGCGGTCTTTTTTTGACAAGAAAAAGTTGACGAGTGCTTTTTTAGTAAAATAAAAAGCTGGCAGTGTTTCGGTTACAAATAGCAGCCAAGGACGTCTTTTGTTGCTATAACAACAGCGGCAACAGTAGCCTAGTGCTGTGTGCTGCAGAAATGTTGAGAAAGTTGACTCTTGCATTGGCTTTTGAAGGAGAATGTCAGTTCAAAACGACATTTGTGGGTGTGTGACATTATACGGGGAAGGAAACGGTGCTTACAACAATTTAGTCCAGGAGCTCCGGTTGGATGATGCATATTTTAGACTTTTCTTAAAGCCACTTCACTAACTTGCGAAGCTCAATTATATTTTGCTGCACATCAGAAATATATTCTTTGGTTTTTCTTTTTTGGGAAGTTGGGCTTTGTTTTCCCTCCTATTTATATTTATGTGGAACAGGAAGCCATGGCTGGATAATTTCATGTTCATAATCACCCTGGAGTGCTCAAAATTGTGAATATGAATGGCAATATACTTCAAATATATTTTACTCATAAGAATTTCTGGGGGTGCCAATAATTGTGTCCAACGTGTATTAGAGAAAAAACATTTATTTCATAATGATATTTCCCCCCATTTTAAATTCTTATTATCCAATGAAAGGTTAGATTTTTGTGAATTTTTAAAATAAAAGATCAAAAGGATTAACAATGCAGATTAATTTTCACAGCCTTCTTTGGTCATACTTACCAAGGGTGCCAATATTTTTGGTCATGACTGTATATATATATGTATACGTAAGATAAAAAAAACTATATACATAATGTCAGAGACTAATAAAATACAGGAAGAAAGTGTCTCATGAAATAAAGGTAAAACAAATCAAACAAAGAAACCGGTCATCCCATATACCTTAGATGACAACTTTACCATTACATCACCTAAGTTTTAATAATGGAAATCAGACTATCATGTATTCGATTCCAATGGAGAAAAGATGAACTTTTTTCAACTTAAAAAGACGTTCTGAGCTGCAGAAAAAGACACCGCGCCGGTGGTGTTTTAAAAAGCGCTCAGTACTTTTTTGAAAACATGGTTTACTCCATAGGATTATAACAGACGCTGGCAGCTTAACAAAAGACGCCAAGTGTGAACATAGCCTAAAGCGGGTACGAGAGGAAATGCAATACAAACATTCACCTTTGAATTTCTCGTCCTCCGCCACCATCCTCTCAAACACCACGGTCACGACCTGTCTGACGGTGGCAGCCGCCGTGTTGTTGGTGATGTTGTCTTTAGTGAAGTGCAGACGGAAACACAGAACGATGGCCTGAGAGGAAGCACAAAAGCAACAGGCTGAAGAGCGAGAGAGGTTTTGCTTACACGATCTGAATAAAACAGATTTATGTCCTTAAAAAAAAATAATTTCAACAGTGTAGAAGCATGAAAGGTACTTGTTTGTGCATGATTTTCACTGACACTTTAACAGAGCTCTACTAAGAATTAAACAGGCTATTTCTGCTACTGTACCTCTGAAATTTCAATATGCAAATCAGGATTTCCGCAGCTTTTGAATTTCTATATTTTCCCATGAGCTTCCCTGTCATTTGAAATTAATGGATAAGGATTTTATGATCATTTTAAGAGATAAAATATTATGCAGAAACTTATTATTTTAAATTGTACAAATTTAAATCTGAGAATACTATACATATGTATATTTGCTATATAAATTTTAGATGATTTTTTATGATTTTTATTCATTTCCATTACTTTTCCACAGTCATTATTATCCATGACTGTGGTAAATGTTGTATAATCCATCACTGAAATTTTAGTAGATAATTAAAGTTATTTAAAAAAAAAAAAAAAAAACCCTGATGAATAATCAATGTTATATTTTGTAGTAGTTTGTAAAGAAAAAAATGAATACAGTAAAAAACTTAAATAGTTTATATTCAACAATAATTTGAAAAAATAAATGCAATTTCAAAAGGAACATTGAATAAAGCGGTTTTACTTTTTCAAAAAATAAATTGTTTTAGAGTAAAAATAAATAGAACAGTTAATTGTGAAAGAGTTTAAATTAAAAAAATAGTTATAAGTTATAAAAACTATGATATAAAGTTACAAATTATAAAACTTTGAAAGAAAAATATTGCAATTACAGATTTTTTTAATTTGATAACATTCAGAAATGTCTTCCATTAAAATGATAAAATTTTAACAACTTAAAATGTAATAACTTTTATTATATTAATTGTATAATTTTAAATTTTAATGAAAACACTGTTATTGTCTATAGATATAGATAAGGATTTTCCTAATTTACTAAAGTTACAAATTATGAAAATTACAAATACAATGCAATTCTGAAATAAAAAGCCACAATTATAGATTTGTTTTTTGTTTTTCAGAAATAAAAAAAAATCACTATTACAGATTTTTTTCTCTTTATTTTATTTAATTTTTTTGAAAAGATGTTCGACAAAAATCCAAAAAATATATTATGTTTTTTTATTATTTTTTTTATTATAACATTAAATATTATATTCTAAATATTTATAATTAAAACACTGATAACCAAAATATTATGCCACAACAAGAAAATTTATAATTTCCTCTTGATTTATGAGGAAAATATTACCCGTACATGCTTTAATGAGATTCTCCACTGACTTTCTTCAATCTTATTTCAAAAAAGCAAAACAAATCTTGTTTTTCTTAACCAGCCGCTTGCGTCTGTGGGCTCGGTTTAATGGTATGCTGTACCTTGGAGAGCACTTCGTCGTGCACGATGGTGTTGGTGGTGAGAAGCACCAGAACCGTCTGCAGCAGCTTGAGCTCCTCCAGTCCGTTCTCCATCAGCTGCCACAGCATGTTAATGATGTTCCCCGCCGCCGCCTGCAAACACACTCATTAACTCATCTCAACGAGCCATTGATCCGTCTCTCTCACCGCTGAGAATCTAATATCATTAATGTGACAGTGCAGCGTGTTCATAACCCTCATAATAAGCACAGTGAGTGTTTCCTCTGGGGCTTTGATACACAGAGCAGTCCATATTGTTTATTTATGTGCTAACGCTTTAACTGGTGTGTGTGTGTGTGTGTGTGTGTGTTTTCTGACCTCGGACACGACTTCATGGGACATGAGTCTCTGAATGGCGGCGAGACACAGCTGGGTGATTTTGGGTTCTTTGGTTCCGCAGCCCATGAGGAACGGCTGGACCACCTCCGAACTGTTCTCCTTCAGCGCTGATGGGAAATCAACACAATAGCGTTTAATTATCATCGCATGGGTCATATCGCACTGTTACTTCAGCATCACACGCTCTTACCTGCCAGGATGTCTGTGTTTCTGGCAGCGATGGTTTTGATCTTGACGATGCCAGACTCTGCGGCCTAAAGACGGACAACAAACTCACGTGAGATTCTTTACAGGAAAATATGGAGAGAAAACTGATGTGGTGTTACAGTTACGGATAAACCGAAATAGACATTCAAGTATGTTATGGCCAATCACAGAAAAATGGCCGATGCTATAAATATATACTGCTAAAAACAATACGCTACAATACAATAAATAAAAACACTTCATTTTCAAAGGAACAGTAAAGACTTTTCAAAATCAGCAATTAAATAAACTAAAAATAAATTGTAATTTAAAACTACACAGACATATTTTAAAAACTTTATAACAAAAACAACAGAATTACTAAAGCTATAAAATTATTATAAAATATAAAAACTATAAAATATAAATTTTATTTAAAAATAAATATATAAAATATAAAAATAAAACCTAATTCAAAATATTAACAAAATTATACTAGATATTAAAATAACAAAAATCATATTAAAACATGAAATATTATAAATATATATTTTTTATATTATTGAAACACTGATATTGGCTAATAACCGTTATGGTGACAATCTACTAGCAACTAAATAAACAAAGACTAAAACTTCAAACTATACAGGGATATTAATAATAATAATAGTAAAAAAGTAAACAAAATTACTAACACTTTAAAATATTAAAATAAATCGAATTCAAAATATTAACAAAACGTATAATAGTATATCAAATTATATTAAAAACTAAAAATATTTTTGATAATAAGATATAATATAAATATTTTAAAATATCATTAAAACACTGATTTTGGCTGATAACAGTTATGGTGCCAATAAAATAGCAACTAAAACTAAAATTTCAAAAACGATAGTTATAAGAAGAAAATTTAAAAAATTATAAATTAAAATGAAAACAGAAAATCTAAAAATAAGATTTAATTCAAAATATTACTCAAAAACCATAATAGTAAATCAATGATACTAAAGTAACAAAAAAAAACAACATTATTATTATACATATTTTTACCAAAACATTGACATTGGCAGATAACCATGGTGTCAATATATCCCCAATAAAAGTTAAAAAAAATAAAAAAAAGTCACAACAATAGTATTAATTTTCCCTTTGGACATATTTTCTGCAACTTATAAACAACTTCTCTACTTTTCATGATTTATTTAAATCCAGAAGAATAAAATCAAGTCCCTCCCTTCATTAAAACCGAATCTTTAGTTTCATTTAGCAATGTCGCATTGCTGTGAATGCAGTTTCATGTTGGCTTCAAACCAAGAGTTTTAGATGTCAATCTTCAACACGCTTCTGGACGTGGACTCTAACCTCGGACGAACACTGAAAGAAAACAACTCGAAACTTTTGTCCCGAGTCTTAGAGCATCCAGAATGTGAAGCGTTTCAGTGCCGAGCAGTGCTGCCCACTGAGATGCACAGGCCACAATGACTCTTTTCTCCCACAACAGCAGGGAAAGCCTTCAGAAAACACACACTATCTGTTCCATCACGGCCTCTCTCCAGCTCTCCTTGTCACATCTGATCATCTGTATCTCTCCGCAGAGATCCACGGGCTGTTAAAGACAGCGAGACGCCACGGTAAAACACACACACAGCTGCCTGTCCTCTCCGGAGGGGACGCACACGTTTGACAGATCTGTGTCCTCATCGGATGAGGTGAAGTGTATGATGCTTTCTTGGCTCGGGGTGATGCATGCATTCTGCAAGAGAAAAGCCACGGCTGATGTTTCGGAAAAGATCGCTTCGATTTCAGACTGTTGTTTTCCAGTTTATCTGCCGTCAACTACAGCAATGATTTTATCCAAGCATAAAAAGATCGAACGTTTTTTGAAAACGAAGCTCAAAGATGCCATATTCTCTATTTTTGTAGTATTTATATATATATATATATATATATATATATATATATATATATATATATAAATACACACACATGCATGTATATATTTGGAAAATATTTACATGGATATATTTATAATTTATATTATATACAAATATAACACATTTTTCTTAAACATACACATGCATGTGTGTGTGTTTATATATGCATAATAAATATGCACAGTACTCACACATATATGTAAACAAAAACCTTTATTTTGGATGCAATTAATTGTTTGACAGCACTACTTAAAATAAAACAAACATTAGTTTGAAGTTTAAAGTGCTAAAATAATTAAAAATTAAATAAACTTTGATTTCAGATTGTTGTTTTCAAGTTTATGCGCCATCAACTACAGCAATGATTTCATCTAAACACAAAACAAACAAGCGTTGAAAATGAACCTCAAAGATACCATATTCTATATTTTTGTAGTATTTATTTATTTTTTCAAGAAGTCCACTAACATTTTCTTGTAACAAAAATAGTCATATTTTCGTTTTTTTGGCCCTTTTTCTTCTTTCTGACCCTTAGAATTAAGGTTATTATTGTTAACTAAAATTAAAACTACAAATCAGGAGCGTAGCCAGAAAAGAGACTCTGGGTGTGCATCAGAAAAACTGGGTGTGCCACATTTACTGTCAGATTAATGTGGGGAAAACCAAAAACACCAAGACTGTGTATTACTAACGTTACAGAACAGAACAGACTGGGCTGATATAGCCTGTAAAAATATATAACATCTCTAATTACGTAGTCAGAATGAAAAGGTGCATTTCTTTATTAAAGTTCATGTGGAGATGGCGAGTGCAGCGTCGCATTCGGCAACTTTATCTTTTCAGCCGACACTGACTGAGAAGAAATCACTAGTTTATTAATAAATAATTAAAATGTTTTCTTTTCCCTTTCCCCCAACATATTCATAATCATTAGCCTACTTTTGCCATTGCAAGTTTTATACGTGTGCTTCAGTGCGGAATAGGCTATACGCCTATATATTAAAGGACGGTTAGTAGCCTAGATTATTATATTAATCAATTTACGTGTGACGTGAAATCTTTAGTCGGGCACAGGCCTACTTGGCACAAGGAACCGATCCATTTTTAAAATAAAATGCTGACAATTCGAAAAGTGCGCCTGCTAATCACGTCACATTATATTGCAATGCAAATATAATGTTATGAATGCGTAATAAGTCAAATGTTTTTATTTTATTTCATTTCTTATGGGTGCTATGGCAGTGCTTTGGTCTTTCTTGGGGGTGCTGAAGCATCTGCTAGCCCCTCCTTAGCGCCGCCCATGTTTATTACGATTTAAAAAATAATAATTCTGCATCTGTTTTTAGGTGTGCCAGCTGCCACTGTGGATGGCACCGGCACACCCTGGCACACCCGTGGCTACGCCCCTGCTACAAATAAAACCAAAATTTTACATTAAAAAAAACTATTTTCATTAGTAATAAAAAAAATTATAATAATTTTTATATATATATATATATATATATATATTTTAGCTAGTTGCCAAAGTAACATTTCTCATTTTCATTAATTTAAGTACTAAAACAACTAAAAGTAAATCTAAAAAAACTTAATAAAATGATTACGAAAACACACAACAAAGCTACTAAAACTTTAACTAAACTCAAAATGAAAACAGACAATAAAAAATCTAAAATATTAATGAAAACAATAACAGTATATCAATGATACTAAAATAACACTGAGATGGATTCATCGATATAGATACTCTCTATATTTGCATATGCAAATGACTGTTGTGATTGGATAACATATTTCGCATGTGAAATTAGCAACAGCATCCCCACTAAGCTGCTGAATATTGAATATGTGATGAGAAATAGATATGTGTGATCAAAAAAAAAATAATAATAATAATTTTTGTGTTGACATTCGTTCTGTTAATGATGGAACAAATGATTTTCAACACTGCAAACCGGATGTTTGTGAAAGACGCTGTTAATTGGCCTAGAATCAAAATAAGTTTTGTGGCATGAAATTATTTCAAGACAAAAGAGCAAGAAAAGATCATACTTTCGATTCATGATGGAAACTGATTCACATGCTATTTGTAATAAAATCAGACAAACCAAAAGGCAAGACTCTAGATTCCACCTCAAAGCCTGTTTTTGGCTTGAAACATCTTGAAATGTTTCATCAGAGCAACAGGAAGCTCGTTTGACCTCTTGACCCTGCCGTTGCTCAGCAACAGTTGGTAACACTGAATCCTAAATGAAAGGGCCACAGGTTTGTTAACTTCACATGGATTTGGGTTAATCTACAAAAACACCGTTGCCCTGCCAACTCAGAGAGAAAGGACCACAGGGAAACTTCTGCAAACGTAACCACAACACTGCTGATACTACGCTAATGATAGCCAGTATTAATCTATGATATTTTCATATATCATGGTACTGAATGATTACCATATTCATAGACCATACAATATACTGTAGTCTTTACATGGTGCATGTTCAAAAATATGGTAATACATTGGTACTAAGTTAAAAGTCAACATTTTACAATCCACAATATAAATTTATATTGGAAAGTCATCTGTATTATCTGAATCATTAATATTATTTAATTTAATATTTTTAAATAATAAATGTTTTTAAATATGGATATTATTAAACTAATATTATTATTAATAAATATTAATATTATTATAATCATTACTATTAATGTAAAAAACTAATAGTAAATTCAACAAATTAATACTGATAACAAATGCATTGAAATACTGTGTATTTTATTAAAGGAAAAATCTTAATGCTTGAAAATTCACGAAAAATGAAATCAATACGACTACAAAAACAGCACTAAATCACACAATTCATGGCTACAAAACTTTTTATCTGAGCCGCATTCATTAAACAAGATGCAAATAATGTCTGAGTAATTCTTACGTAAACAGCCACAATTAATTAAAGGAGACAACTCAAAAATTTTGCAAACAATTTTTCTGTATTTAATATACTGTATTACGCAATTTATATTAGGCATTTTGCATTTTTCACTGACCTATTGTATGCTTATTATTAGATAATGTATAATATAATATACTTATAATATAATACCTACTTTTGAGTATTTCCTATTGAAGTTTATTTCCTGTTTTCTAACAGACATTTTTCTAAAGTGACGCGTGTAAAATGAAGGAAGTCACTCTTTATCTCTCCATCATCATTCAGCAACGGTCCGACTCCCTCTACATACAGATGACAGAAAATGCGTTTCTTTTCCCCGTGAATGAAATCCACAAAAATCAGGAGTTTGCTCTGGTAAACAAAGGAATGCAACGCTGCCAATCAAGAGGCAGTAAAACATTCATGTGGAGAATTCAGAGCAGCAAAACCACGAAACCATGTTCAAACGCTCAGTGAAAGCTAAGCAGACAGACACTTTCGTTCAGTCCAGCACAGCTTGTCTTTCATATCGAACCGCAGTTCAGCCATGGCTTATACGTTTTAAACTAGCAGTTTAGTGTCTTCACATCTGCTTAAAGGTTTCCGACTCCCAAAGAGGAAAGTGTGGCGTAAACTGCTGTCCGCAGCAGAATTCTCAGCACAGCATTAGTTACACGCTGAGCTGCACTTTATAACCGAGCCAAACGTCATCAGATTAAACGTGGATCATTAATACAGCCGCCTGAGGAAGAGACAGATGGAAATTCATCCGTTTCAAGTCAACTACTATACAATACTAAAACAGAGACTCAGAAAGTTAGTTCTTGTAATGTCTGTGTACAACTCATGAAAGTCCAGGTCATATTGCACCCCAAAAGCAAAAGGAATTTCCATTTATATTTATTTTATTATTATAAAAAGTATTAATTTTATTATATAATATAATTTATTTTAATTTCATTATTTATTTATGTATTTATTTATTTTTGCTGATTAAGAAAAACCTAAGTAAATAATACATTAAAAAGTAGTAATGAAAATAATGGAAATTACAAGAAAAAATTACACATTATAGAGAATATGTGCTAGAATATGTGAGAAAATTATCACAAAAATGTCATTTAATTTTAAATTAAAAAATCATACAACTTTTATTGTTTTTTTTTTTTTTTACAACATCTTCTATTGATTTCAGGGTGAAATATTATTTGGATTCACTCATCTATAATAATTTCCAAAGGAGTAAAAAAAAAAAGAAGCTGTATATGATAATATAGCAACATAATAAATGCAACTAATGTTATTATTTAAAAATATTATTATTTTTAAAATATATATTAATAATACACTTCTTAATGTATATAGTGTATTTACATAATAAATATACACAGTACACACACATATATTATGTAAATAAAAACTTTTATTTTGGATGTGATTAATCACGATTAATAGTTTGACATCACTAATATTATATATATATATATATATATATATATTTTTTTTTAAATCTATTTTTATGTGGCAGTGGAATATATATTGGCCAAATTTTAATTTAAAAAATTAGGTAATTTTAATATAATTTTATTTAATATTTAACATCTTACTGAACCGTACTGAACATATTTAATATATAATACATATATTTTATACATTTATTATACTTTATATAGTTTTAATGTACATATATGTACATTAATTCAAGTTAAGCCCTTAACTGTCAATAACAGTTGACGTGCATATATCATACACATATATGTATACATAGAGAGATAAACCCGTAGATATAAGAGTATTATATATGCATATATACATACACGTATGCACTGTATGTATATATTATGTATCCACACATATATATATATATATATATATATGCGTAACGTTATGTACCTCTTTGACTGGAGGAAATTTCTTCTTGCACTCCATGGACAGAGAGCGCAGATCCGCCTGCATGTTCTCCAGGAGTTTCTTCACCGCTTCGGGGCTGCTGGTCGACATCTTCACACTCATTCCACACTAATTCAACTCTAACGAATGATTAATAAATCAATTAAAGCGACCGGGGTGTTTCGTCTCCAGCGCGAGACACATAAATAACCCTCGGTGCTGCACACACATCAATAAACGAGTCTGTGTTCAGCCGCGAACGCTGCTGTGTGTCACACACATGATCATAATCATGCTGATCGTTACGGTCGAGATGATCTTTATGACATATATCATCTATAAGCGCGCTTCTCGCCTGAGTTTCATGATTTTTTCTTCATTCCTGGATCCCATAATGCCTGTGCGGAAAATGACACGTCACGTCAGGCGTCACTTCCGTAAACACTGACCGGATCCGCAGCGGGGGAGGGGCTATGGCGCCCCCGCGAGGCGCTCCGCGGCGCTGCAACGATTTCATTGGCTGCTGGACGGCAGGGGTCCGGGAAAAGTGACCAATGAAAGGACACATCGCTTTATTTAATGTGCTCTGTCTGCTAGAAAATGTCATAAAACCAAACATTTAGAAGTAAATTATATTCTACTGTATTTTTTAAAGCCATTATACGATTAAAAAAAAAGTTGGCTGTATTTTAAATGTAGGCTCTTAAGTTTACCTCAAGAGGAAAATCTAAAGGAAAACTTTTAAAATATACGTAAATGCCATATTTAACATTATTTACCTACTTTTTTGTTGATATTTTATTATTTTAAGCCTCTATATATTGTTTTTGCTCATTGAAAGTGTTAAGAATAAATATGTAAAAAATTATTTAAAAAACATGCAATGTAAAAAGTAATATGCACAGGAATGTGCTTGCTTGCAAGCATGCATGTAATTTAGCGTTGCAATATTCTCACCAGAGAAATGTTTTTACATTATATTTATTCATTTACTTTTTAATTCAAAAAGACTTACATGAGAATAGTACAAATAAATACAGAAATTGTCAAGTAGGCTATTCACAAGATTTTAATGCCAGAACTTACACTAATGAAAGCCATTGAAGCTCATTTTGCAATTAATTTCATGCACCAGTGCATTAGATTATTTGCCTAATTTATTGCTGATATATTTAACACCTGTATTATGTTTATGCTCCTTAGAGAGCTTTTTTTGGTCTTATACATTCGTGTTCATGCGAATATAAATAAAGTTTCATTTTGGGAAAAAAAGCAACGTGTAAGCATATAATTTAGGATTTCAATGTTCTCATCAGAGATATGCATTTACATTATTAGTTTAGCAGGTACTAGTTTTCAAAAGGCTTTAATATAAGAAATCTTGTATTAACAAAGTTAAAGAAAATATTTACGCTTATGTTGCAACTAATTTAATGCATCAGCAAATTATTATGACTTTATTTAGCTTAAATAATCATTGATATTTTATCATATTTAACTTCTCTATATTGTGTTTGCTCCTTAGATAGCTTTTGTTTCTTGTGTGCAAATGCAAAAAAAAAAAATTGATTGTGTTCGTCTCTAATTACAATGGATTTCTCAAACTTGTGCATAATAGTTGTATTTTTTTTTATTGATGTAATGTACATGAGTAATACAGTATATCTGGCCAAAACACATTTACAAAGTTGTAAAACCCAAACTGTTCTGTACAGGTTATATACACAAAGACTGCTGGTGGTCTGCTTTCACAGGACTTCCAACACTTCATATACATCATGACAACATGAACCAGTGAAAACAAGGAAAAAGAAATACATCTGATTGGTCCTCAATATGCAATCTGATTGATTTGTGCAGATGTTAAAATTTCATACATTTATCACATTTGTTAAACAGTAGATTCTTCAAGACAATCGTACGCTGCTTTAATAAAGTTCCAAAATAAAAATACAAAATCATGAGATACAATGATTTATATCTAAAACATTCTTAAACAAGTGCACAAAAATGATGAAATGACCCTGTGTAACACTGTAAATTGTTTCACATCATCTCAAAACAGTACCATTGTACTACTCCTGATTCCTGCATGTAATACTATCAGATCTGTAGCCTATTCAAAACCTTCATAGGCATTTATAACTCATGCAAGATGGTTCTGAGTATAAAACCCCAGGCCTTGCTGTATTTATGATGCACATCCACATGGATTCTTAAAAAAAAAACACTAATTTGCTTCCTTAGAAAGCAGATGCATTGATTGTTTGAACTGAAACAGTCCTAAAAGACACTCCAGTTTCTATTTCCAACATCCACTTTGATGGTGTTCTACTCTTCCACCTGCTGAGCAAAGGGTTTGAGGGGAAAATAGTTCACATTAAAAAAAGTGTCATTGTTATTTAATGACTTATGTCATTCAAAACTCGTTTGAGTTTTATTTATTTATTTATTTATTTTGAACGTGGAATCTGAGCCAAAAAAATAAAAATGAAATGAAATAATCGTGTAAAAAATATTTTTAGGAATATCTACTTCAGCGGTCTGCTCTCGTCGATGTCAAATTGTTTACGATTGCCAATCAAATCAAAGAAGGCGGGGCTTACCGTTCACAGAAGCGGAACATGAATTCCCGCGCGCGCGCTTCATTTTAACGGCCGAGGAGCTGGAGGTAAGATATAAGGCGGCAAACATTTAATATGTGACAACAGTTTAATGATAGAAATGTAAGTAATATCCAGCGATCATGCACAATATTTGAGTTTCGTGTCAAATTCGGCCGTTTTGAATTAAAAAAATAATAAAATGTAGGCTAATTCATGTAATGTAGGCCTACCTACTTCGTAATTGAATGTGAGAGACAATAAATTTTAACAAAGCCATTTAGTCATATTAGGCATATGATTAAGAGTAGCCTAAATGTTTATGTTTTAACATAAAAATATGGTAATTATTTGGAAATAGTTCAAATGATTACTTACAATAGGTTTTAGTTATTTTACTACTATCTTTATTTTTCGTTATTCCCTTCAAATCTTTAATCCATTTAAATAATTTGTAACAGCATCTCTCCAATTAAAAAAACAAACAAACATAAAATGTCCAACCCAATGTTCAAGACATGCTTACAGCCTAAAACTAAGATAAAATGATATAAACTAAAATAAGACCTCCAAACTGCACTTTTGCTCACAATAAAAACACTGACCAGGGGTGTTTATATGTTCCACTGAAGAAATAAAGCTAAAGAAATACAGGTTTGGAATGACATGAGGGTGAATATATGATGAAAAAATACTTTTGAGTGCGCTGTTCTTTAATATCAATTCCAGAGTTAAACAGCGTATGCAGATCCAACCCTTCACTCCATCATTTTAAGATCAAAGAGGCTTTGGGTGTATTACAGAGAATCTTCCTGTTTCACTTCAACCTTTCTGAATCTAATGATAACATTTGGCCAGGTTTAGACCGTAGGAGTTCAACTTTTGGGTCAATATTACTGAGAGCAGAATTTTATACCCTAGAAGCACAAAATAACACAAAATCCACACTGAAAGCAAAAACTCATGCAAATCAGAGCATATTTCATTTAAGGCCAGACACCCTAGGTGAATCAAATATATACAGTCAGGTCCATATTTGGACACAGGCACTTTATTTTTTTTACTATTTTAGCTGCGGACCAAAACATATTCAAGTTACAGTTATGAATATGAGCTTAAAGTGCACACTCTGAGCTTTAATTTGAGGGTATCATCACAATTAGAGGAAACGTTAAGGAACTACAGCTCTTTAATATATACCTCCCCTTTTCAAGGGACCAAGTAATTGGTCAATTGACTCGAAAGCCATTTCATGAACAGATGTGGGCTATTCCTTCGTTATTTCTACATCAATTAAGCAGGTAAAAGGTCTGGAGTTGATTCTAAGTGTGTCATTTGCATTTGGAAGCTGTTGCTGTGAACCCACATCATGTGGTCAAAGGATCTCTTCATACAAGAGAAACAGACGATAGTCAGGCTTCAAAAACAAAACAAATCCATCAGAGAGAGATTGCAGGACCATTAGGAGCGGCCAAATCAACAGTTTGGTTCATTCTGAGAAAAAAAGACCGCACTGGTGAGCTCAGACACATAAAAAGGCCTGGACGTCCACGGAGGACAACAGTGGTGGATGATGGGAGAATCCTCTCCATGGTGAAGAAAAACCCTTTCACAACATCCAGGCAAGAGAAGAAGACTCTCCAGGAGGCAGACATGTCACTGTCAAAGTCTACAATCAAGAGAAGACTTCACCAGAGCAAATACAGAGGGTTCACCACACGGTGCAAACAAGGCTTGATTAGACTTTGCCAAAAAACATCTAAAAAAGCCAGACGACTTCTGGAAAAGCATGCTTTGGACGGCTGGAATTAAGATCAACAAGAAAGTCTGGAGAAGGCTTGGAACAGCTCATGATCCAAAGCACACAACATCATCTGTGAAGCATGGAGCAGTGTGATCATGAGCTGCATGGCTTCAGTGGCTCTGGGTTACTGGTGTTTAGTGAAGATAAGACAGAAGACAGAAGCAGCCGGATCAATTCTGAAGTGTATGGAGATATACTCTCTGACCAGAGTCAAGTTGATTGGGCGGCGCTTCATAGTAGAAATGGACAATGACCCAAAACATACAGCAAAAGCAACCCAGTAGTTTTTGAAAGTAAAAGAGTGTAATCAATCTCCTGATCTCAACCCGCATTTCACTCGCTGAAGACAAAACTAAAGACAGAAAGACCCACAAATAAACAACAACTGAAGTCAGCCGCAGTAAAGGCCTGGCAAAGCATCACAAAGGAGGAAACCCAGTCTCTACTGACGTCCATGAGCTCCAGACTTAAGGCAGTCATTGCCTGCTAAGGATTCTCAACAAAATATTTAAAAAAAAATGAATTTTATTTATGATTACATGTATTTGTCCAATAACATTTGAGCCCCTGAAAATGGGGGTATAAAAATGGTTGTAATTCCTAAGCATTTTATGTTATATGTATTATATTTGTACCACCCCATGAATTAAAGCTTAAAGTCTGCATTTCAATCACATCTTGATTGTTTTATTTCAAATCCATCGTTGGGGTGTTTAAAGGCAAAAGAGCAAAAACTCAGTCAGTGTCCAAATACTTCCGGACCTGACTTTGTGTATATATATATATATATAAATGGGGGGGGGGGATAACAATTTTTCTAAAATGTTATGCTAAAATATGCAAGTGAGGCATAATATAATTAAATGTGCACAAATTTAACAGAATATAAATATGAGTAAAACTGTTAAGTTCGGTGTAAGTACGTGCTACTTAGTGTAAGTGAAGAAAAATCTCATTTTGAGAAAATGGCCTCAAAAAATATATTGTAATTTAAATCCTCAGATGCAAATAGATAAAGTGTAGTAAAAACTTCAGTGTATTTTAGATAT
The DNA here is from genome assembly GCF_012432095.1 of Onychostoma macrolepis. Taxonomy (NCBI): domain Eukaryota; kingdom Metazoa; phylum Chordata; class Actinopteri; order Cypriniformes; family Cyprinidae; genus Onychostoma; species Onychostoma macrolepis. The sequence continues at coordinate 2,729,053 of NC_081179.1, forward strand.
TTTCTTTCCATTAATCAGAAACATATTATGGAAAGCCATATCGCCCAAAATCTCAAAATTGACCAGTGCATAAAAAATGTTTTTGCCTGTAGAGTCTTGCCCATAATGCATATCCAATGAAATTTGACCATGCATGGGTCTACACTTTTGTGGCTTAGTTAAGACATATAAATCGGAAGTAACACTAGCTAACCCTAAGCTTTCTCTCCAATATCACGTTTAAAATAAGTGATTACATTGTGACATTCTGCTGTCTATAATATTGACACAAACTGTATTTTTGTGTGCTCTGGTGAATGAGAACAAGCATGAAGCTCTTCAAATCCCCTCTCAGTCCGAGGAGAGGTGGAGCGTCACCCTGGCGTGTCTGTCGTAATGCTTATTTGGCTGCCAGTACTGTGTGAGGTATCATGGGAAGGTTTAGAAGCACCACCCTCGGGGAAACATACAGTGGTCCATCACTGGACGGCCGGGCTAACAGTGCGACTCCTTCTCGCCGACAGGGAAGTACCCGTCTTTGGTCGGACCGCCTCGCTGGCGAAGAGTGTCACCGTCGGCTGCAAAGATGGCCTGAAGTTTCTCCTGCTCTCGTCTGGTTTTGGGGAGGTCCGGTGAGGGTGTGATGAGCTCGTGGAAACGCTGAGGAGAAAAAGCAGAGAGGTTTGGAATAACACTACTTAGCCAGTGCTAATAGTTTGCATATTTTTGTATAGTATGCATTTTTCTCTATGCATTTGTTAAAATATTACAGTAGTATACAACCATATATATATATATATATATATATATATATTAGTGCTGTCAAATGATTAATCGCGATTAATGGCATCCAAAATAAAAGTTTTTGTTTACATAATATATGTATGTGTACTGTGTTTATTTATTATGTATATATAAATACAAACACATACATGTATATATTTAAGAAACATATATTGTGTTTATATATTAAATACATTTATATATAATATAAATATTTTCAAAATATATACTGAATGTGTGTGTATTTATATATACGTAATAAATAAACACAGTACACATACATATATCATGTAAACAAAAACTTTATTTTGGATGCGATTAATCGCGATAAATAATTGACAGCACTAATATATATATATATATATATATATAAAATTTTATTTAATTAAATAATATTAATATTTAATATAAAATATAATAATAATATTTTAGATATAAATATTTAAATATATATAGCAGTTAACATAGTTTTTATTTTTAATATAATTTTTTGGCAGTGTAATCAAATTGTGAATCAAGAAGGATATGCATACTGCACATGTTATACAAGCTAAATACTGCGGAAACGATAAGAGCAGTATTTCAGCATGCTATTTCTTCTGTTACGTCAGACTGAGTCAGCATCACTCACCTCTCTCAGTGAACCTTTGGCCGTGCTCAGTTTAGAAACAACCCACAGCGGGATGCAAACCATAGAGGAGAGCGCCAGCAGCCAGCCGAGAGCGTAACCCCACCACGGGTACACATACTCGTTATTATACTTCAGAGGAGTGTATTTGATCAGGGAGAACGCAAACGTACCCTGCCAAGACAAGCAGCGGAGGAAATAAGATTAGAGAGGTTGATCATAAGACTAAAGTGAATTCAAATTGTTTCTACAAATGCATCAGCAACCAAAGTCTGCATCCACACCAGTAGATGTCACTATAAAGCCCAAGAACCTGGTACAGTTTGAGCAACTTTTGTGAGGTTAATTTTCTGTGAGGTTAAAGTTCTGTGGCATTTAAAAACGATTTGAAAAATTGATTTCAATCTTTAAGTCAGCTATAAGTTAGTAATTTAGAGCCTTAAAATGCATTAAATTACTTGATTGATTAACCACCCTTGAGTTTAATTTGATATATTTTGCCTTTTCAATATTTACTAAATATTCATGTGTGTAATTCTATATATTAAATATATATTAGAATGAAAATTAAAACATTTATAGGAGGTTTAAAACAAATTAATCTAAAGAGGTTTAAAAAATTACTTGGAAAAATTATTTAAGGTTACAAAAAAACTTTAAATTTACTCATTTTCGAAGGTAAATAAAGTGTAGAAGGTAAATGACTCACAAAACAGGTGGCTGGGGTGAAGAAGAGCCAGCAGTATTTAAAATACGGCCCAGGACGGTAACCAATCATGTCCTCAATATTGTCATAAAACCGATTAGCACCTGAGAAGCAACAAAGAAAAGCAAGGAAATTACCAAAAAAAGTGACAGATGAAAGATTAGTACTGTTTCAAAATTGCCTTGCAATTAAGTATTTTATAATTTATGTAATTTACTTTAGATAATATTTTAAAATGGGCATTTTCTTGCTTCCTGCACCAAATGCACAGGCGCTAAACAGCATGGCAATATAACAGGAGTCTCACCGTATATCCAAGCGATGCAGACGGTCTCAAAAATAGCTACGAAGAGCAAACACATCCCACTGGCTGCATAGTAATCAAACAGCTGGAAGACATACATTCCACCCTGACAGACAGACAGAGAGCATTTATAAATCTGCCAGTTATCTAAATCAAATTTATAAATCAATTGATAAAATGATCAGAGTCAGATGGGTTGGTCCAGTACCTCTGTGAGCATAATGAGACCCACGAGGAAGGACACGATGGCCACGACGAGGATGAGCAGCTCTCTGCGGTTCTTCTGGCGGAAGAAAGTCGGGTACATGTCCACCATAGCCGTGACCAGACTCTCCACACACACGAACTAGAGCAGATGAACAAACTGCGTTTCTTCTGGCTCATTGATTTTTACCAGCCACTTGAGTAATTATTTGTCAGTTTGGGCTTAATATTACACTGTACGCAAACATTTTCAAAGTTATGATTCAGGATTATGCACAAAATAAAATGTTAACATGTAGGGCCCTATGTATTACATTTTATTTTGTCCCAAATTCTGTTTTTTTTTTTCTCGCTTTTTGGCATTTTAATTGATTTGGGATTTGGTTTTAATGGTTAAATGTCATTTTAGCAAAAGCATGTCTAATTTAAATCATAAAATCTATACAATTTAACAATTTATTAAAAGTTTAACAGAAATTACATTTTTAGAGCCCTATTAAACCAAATTCAGTTTTATTTTTCCCAAATTCTGTGATTTCCATTTTAAGTTTTCCTCATTCTATTTTAACGGTTTAATTAAATTTTAGTAATAAAAAAGCATGTGCAACCAACTGAATACATTAACACTAATAATTTAATAACATTTCTTTCAGAAATTCTGTGTTGTCTGTTTTAATTTTTCTGGATTCATGATGTAATAAAAATGTATTATCAAATAAATTAATAAATTATTTAATAAATTATTATATTTGTAATGAAATGAAGGCATAAAATATCAACAATTTAATTAATCTTTTAAAATGTAATTAAATATATATTTATATATAAAAATACCTTTTTTTTTATTAAGCGGAGTGTTGCACAACAGAGGTTTACTGTTGAAATTAAAACAATGAAGAATAAATGTGACATTGCTGAATAGTTCTTTATTATTACTATTAGTAATATGACTATATATTATATAACTATAACTATCTGTCATAATGTCATTGCCAAATTTTGTGCCATTCGATGTTATACAGTAATTTTTTTTTTTTTCAAAGAAATCATAGGGCCCTGTAAATGAACTATGAAGCACAAAAAACAGTGAAGATTCATACCTGACTGTCCAACCCCAGCAGTACAATCATGATGAAAAAGAAACAGGCCCACAGCGGAGAGATGGGCATCATGGACACTGCCCGCGGATATGCAATGAATGCCAAACCAGGACCTGAAAGAGACCATGCAGAAAAACACAATAGCAGCATTAGAAAATGTGAAGAAAGTAGAAACTAGAAAATGTGTGCCATATTTTTTATTTTATTTTATTTTATTTTTTACAAATTCTCTTAAATGTGTTATTTGTTTGGTTGAAGAAGGTAAATATTCATCATATGGAGCTCAAAAACAAGTGCACTGTCTGAAAAATGAACCCTCTGACATTTTACAGGACAAAACTAATTAAACAGACCTTGACATATTAAAAGAAAAAAAGGGTCATTTACAAACAAACTTAACCCCAGACAAATGTGTGCACTGGGACAGAGATTACAGTGTGTTTGTGAGCTAAAGGTCAATTATCTAAAAATACCCGACTGGAAAATTTTATGGTTTACTACACTGAAAAAAAAAAAAAAAAATGGTGTAGAAACACTGGCAAGTAACACATTGAATAAAACATGAAATTTTGAAGTAGAAAGACTAAAATAATATGTATTCCAATAATATTTGTTTTTGTTTACAAAATCAGCTAAAATCAGTTTAGTGCACAATCAGCTGAAAGGAATATATATTTATTTATATAAAAAATTGCAATGTATAGGCTATGTGTGTAAAAATAATTACATAAATCATGTGTTTATGTGTGTGTGTATATATATATATATATATATATATATATAACAAAAAAAATTATATTTGATAAAACTGTGTACAATTATACTTTTTATTTAAAATATTAAACTTGCAAGTATAGTAACCTTGCTAATTTTGCATTGGCATTAATTTGTATATACAACAAATTACTTTTTATAATTAATATAATTACATAATTTAAAGGTGACTTATTATGCCCCTTTTTACAAGACGTAAAATAAGTCTTTGATGTTCCCAGAGTGTACATGTAAAGTTTTAGCTCAAAATACCCAACAGATCATTTTTTATAGCTTGTTAAAATAACCACTTTTAGGGTATGAGCCAAAACACGCCGTTTTTGTGTTTGTCCCTTTAAATGCAAATGAGCTGGTGCTCCCGGCCCCCTTTCAGAAGAGGGCGGAGCTTCAAGAGCTCAAGCTCCGGCATACAAATAAACATTCCACTATTAGTACAAGCCTGTTATCTTCACAGAAAACGTACTCGGTTTTATCTCACCGCGCGATAAAAATAACGACATAGCTGGTCTCATGGTGCCTCTGCATGCTATCACAAACTTTATAAGTCCCACTTGTGATTATGAGCTCGACAAATTCAAGCGGTCAACTTCATATTGCTTTCATATGCAATTTTTAACTACCACATTTCTATTTACGATCATTCTGGAAGCACGCTAAGGCAGCATCAGTGAAAACAGGCAGAGATAATGGTAGCTCTAGCAATTAGCCTTACAGAGTGCCAAGAAGCTCTTTCAGAAAGGCAATTTGGAAAACAAAATATGACGCGTGATACTTACTTTGTCTGAAGCTTGCGTTCGTGCACGAAGCATTGGTATTGATCCCTGAACATATAGGGGACTTTACCGTTTTTTTCTGGGATATTTCCTTTAAAAATGAGTGGGTGGATTTTAAACATTATAGGCTGGTTGTTTTCAAACACCTTATAAAAGTGATTTTTGCATAATAGGTCCCCTTTAAAAAACAAAATTAACATGCACATATACATAAACATACTTTTATTTATATATTATGTTTTATATATATATATATATATATATATATATATATAAATATATATATATAATTTGTATCTTATTTTTTATATATTTTGGTTACTATTAAATTCGGTGATTGGTAAAGCTGCACCCACCAGACTCGGCCACTTCTGAAATTGGGACGTTCTGTTCATAAGACATGAAGCCGAGAATCGAGAAGATGGCAAAACCAGCGACAAAACTGGTTCCGCTGTTCAGGAAACACAGGGCCAAAGAATCCCTAAAAACAGACAAACACGAAGAAAAAGCTTATGTTATGAAAAAGTGCCTGCAAAGATGAAATCAGTTTGAAGTGATTGGATTTCAAAGGGTGAAACCACATGGTCCTGATGAATTACAGCGCTAAATATTTCTGAAGTTTAGGACTTCATGTACTTGCTGGCTGGAAAATGAGAATCTCAGATGTTTAGTCTAAATTAAAACAATGGCATGTGGCAATAGAATGAAATTCAGAGGAGCAACGAGAAACAACGAGAAAAACAAGTTTCCTTTCTTTGCTTCCTTCATTCTGTCATAACACACAGTCTGATGAGGGACTTGTGAAAAAAATAACAAATAAATTCTACATAACATATTTTCCACAGTACCAAAAACTGGCTCTTATTCAGAACCGGTTCTTTAAAAAAAAAATAATAATAATTATATATATATATATATATATATATATATACACATGCAGTACAACAGTTTGGACAGGACTCTTTTCTATTCTAACATGACAATGTATAAGGCAAAGTAAAAAAAAAAAATTATTGATTCAGTCAGTGTGGAAGAACTTGACTAATCCCAGCTGAACACCTCTGGTGTGAGTTTAAATGCAGACCTTGAGCCAACAACTCATCACCAAACACCAATGACTTGTACATATGGGTACAGTCATATTAGACACTTCCAAAACTGTTGCAACAGAGATGGAAATACAATTTTTAAATACATGAATTATGTTTCCATCTGTGTTGCCACAGTTTTGGAAGTGCCTTTTTCTGTTCTAAAGAAGGGGGCGTCCCAATACTTTAAAATACTGCATTTATGCGCTATGCTGACACAGAGAGACAGAGAGGAGACAAATAAATTTGATTAAATTTGATAAATTATTGTTGAATAAATGTCGTTATTTTTATTTTCTTTGCATACAAAAAGTGTTCTCGTCGCTTCATAAAATTCAAAATGGCAGATGGACTATTTTGGCGATGTTTTTTATACTTTTCTGTGCCTTGACCGTGTTATTTACTTGGCAGTCAATGGGACAGTCACAAAACTCCCGGTTTTCATCCAAAATATCTTAAATTGTGTTCCAAGGACGAACTAAGCTTTTATGGGTTTGGAACGACATGGGGGTAAGTGATTAATGACAAAATTTTCATTTTGGGGTGGAGTAACTCTTTAAGTGCTCATCTGAGGCCAAGACGATTTACAATGTGTAAAGACACATTTCACAGTATATCTCATGGATGCTGATGTTTTTTCAACATTTTCTCACCTGTAGCAGTTGTTGTTGTATTTATTGTAACTTCCGAGTGCGGTGAGGCAACCTAAACATATGGCGTACGAGAAAAAGATCTGCGTGCCTGCGTCCATCCACACCTGAAACCAGAAAAAGAGACATTTTGGCTTTTAAAATACCATCACAGTTGTAATATACTGATGTGCAGTCAAATAAAATAGAGAAAATAAATTTCCTTTCCTTGCTTTCCTTTCATCCATTTCTTACTGTTTTTAAAAGTTGTTTAAAATCACATTTGTGCTCTATATTCATATGATATCATTTCAATTTCATTTGTTTTATTAGCTGTGTTGGTTATTTATGATTATTTAACCTCCATGATATCAAATATCACAAACACAATGTACACTACAGCAGACCGTGTCAAATATTGAGTGACCGGTATTACCTGTGACGTCTTTAGCAGCTTTAACTAACTAATTTGGCTTCAGGTAATAAGCTTGAATGGACACGATGAGTGACTAGAGCTGTCATAGGATTCCTAGAGCTTGTGTAACCTCTTGTTTATTAATCTTAAATGCCTGAAACGTGTTTAGACATGGTCTGGGAAAAAAACATGCTGACAGTAGTTTTCCTATCAGCCTTTTGTTATCAAACGCTCTATCTTGAATCACAGTGTCTTCTGTCTTTCACAAGTCAGGTCATTCATGTGCTGCCACAGGTGATGTGGATGTATTAAAGCATTTATGACACAAAATGCTAAAGCGTGACACACCTACGCTGTACAGGACCTCTGTCTAATAAAAACTACTGCTTACTTCTCAAAAGAGTGATTGGTCTCTAGATAATGCTCGTGTCCTTCACTGTTTTGTCTTCTAGCAAGTGAAAATCATGTGTTCTATTACTTTATTTCTGTAGCCAGGACTACGTGAAGAAGAAACTGTGTTTTTCCATTGGGAAAATTCCTCACACTTCCCTTAAAACCTCACATTTATCACCTGAGGTCTAGAACTGTGCTAGAAACACCACTGATGTCCAAGAAAGATGTGAGATTTGACCCATGATGCTTACATTTTTCAAACCTTAGATCACTGTTTTGACTAACTTTGACCGACCATTTACTTTTCTTGCTGAAGGGTTTATGAATTTTGGGCTCATTTTTTCACATCAAAGACCAAAATCAAAATCAACCCTTGCAGAATTAAATGAGTTATGAATGTCGATTCACGTTGATTTTAAAGAATCTGACCCATGATGCTCAAGTTTTTGGAGCCACCAACTTTATATGGCTGCTCACATAAACCCACAATATTTTGTTGAATTGGCCTCATTTTATACTTCTGAGATGAAATGACATCAACACAGCAATGGTTATCTCTCAAATCCAACCAAAATGTCCATATTGACCAAAAAGAGACTAATTATGCTTCTTTCTTTGAGGTTGAAGTTAACATGAAATATTGTTGAATACCCTACAACACTTTACAGAATTAAAATGGCTTATGAACACCTCTTAACAATTTAACCCATGATACTCAAGTTTTGGAAGTCTTAGATCACCAATTAACCTTGGACAACTCTTTGCTTTTCATTTATTTTGGCCTCTTTTGTATACATTTAAGACCAAGAGATGTCAAAACAGCAGCCATTATCTCACAAATCTAACCTTTAAAGAATTAAAATGGGTTATTAATGTCAATTTATGTTGCTTTAAACTGTTCCCTGATTCTCAAGTTTTTGGAGTCTTGGATCACTCATTTGACCAATCTTGTCAAACTGTTTACCTTGCTATCTGAATGTTTTGGCTTTGTTCAAGAGATAAAAAAAAAACAGCAATCGCTATTGCTCAAATCCAACCAAAAATGCCAAACTTTGTCTGTCTGTTCATGTAAACCCTTAAGATTTTGTTGAATTGGCCTCATTTAGAAACTTCTAAGATGAAACAACATCAACACAACCAATGCCATTTCTCAAATATAACCAAAAATGCCAAACTTTGTCTAACGGTTCATGTAAACCCATTATATTTTGTTGAATTGCCCTCATTTATATACTCCTAAGATGAAGCGTCAACACAGCCAATGTTATCTCTGAAATACAACCAAAATGGCAAATGTCTACCTGTTTGTTAAACCCATAAGATTTTGTTGAATAGGCCTCAGTTTTATACTTCTAAGTTGAAAAAAGTCAACATAGCCAATGATTTCTATTAAATCCAATCTTATTTGCCAAACTTGGTCTGGCTGTTTGCAAAACCCATATGATTTAGTTGAACTGGCCTCATTTTTATACTCAATGTCAACCCAACCAATGGCATTTCTCAAATCTAACCAAAGATCTCAAACTTCGTCTAACTGTTTGCCTAAACCCTAAGATTTTATTGAATTGGCCTCATTTTTATACTGCTAAGATGAAATAACATCAACACAACCAATGTTCTCTCTCAAATCCTACCAAAAATGCCAAACTTCGAGTAACTGTTCATGTAAACCCATTCGATTTTTTTTTGAACTGGCCTCACTTTAATACTCCTAAGATGAAACCATGTGAACACAAGCAATGCTATCTCTAAAATCCAACCAAAAATGCTTTTGTCGCTAGACAGAGATTTACCAGAAGAGGTTTTAAGCTGTTCTGATGTTAAGGAATGCTGGGATGCATCTGGGTGGCCGTGCCGTGGCCTGTTCTCAGATATCACGTGGGTTTGTGGGCTCTTCTAGTGACACAGATGTGAAAGTCGGATCAAAGGTCAAACGCACAGATGGACGCTATCAAAGAAGTACAGAAAACAATGTATCCCTGCTGGGCATCCTGCTCCGGGCCTTGACTAAAGCACCTGGGTAGACAAATCACGTGACCTTTCGACCGACTCGACACACGGCGTGTTTAAGAGAAAACAGTTTGCTAGTGTCCAGAGGAATTACCGAAACAAAATCCTAGACTAAAACCAATCAGATTTTTGCTACTCACGGCAAGAAGAATTTTTAAGTCAGAATTTCAGTAGATGAAAAGCTAATTATGATACCTGCGGATCCGCTAACCGTCCCAAGTCAGGATAAAGATAGAACTGGATCCCGCGGGACGCTCCAGGCAGTGTGACCCCTCTGACCAGTAAAATCAACAGCATCACATACGGGAAGGTCGCAGTGAAGTACACCACCTGTTGAGTGACAGGAAAACAGTGTGAAGCTAAAGGATAACATATGTTTGGATGTTTATCATGACAGCAAATAAAATGTACACAAAATGTAATACTTAATTTAATATTTATTACAAAACTTTAAACAAATTTATTTTAAACAACTTTAATAAGACTGAAGACAAACACAAAAATGTATACAATATCTATTCAAAAATATCGAAAGATATATGAAATAATAAAATATAAAAAGAAAAAAAAAATGATTTAAACATATTTGAAAAATGTGACCTTGGAGCACAAAAGCAGTCATGAGTAGCACAGGTATATTTGTAGCAATAGCCAACAATACATTGTATGGGTCAAAATTATCCATTTTTATTTTATGACAAAAATCATGAGGATATTAAGTAAAGATCATGTTCCATGAAGATATTTTGTAAATTTCCTGCTGTAAATACATCAAAACTTAGAACTTCATTTGGACAACTTTAAAGGCGATTTTCTCAATATTTAGATTTTTTTGCACCCTCAGATTCCAGATTTTCAAATAGTTGTATCTCGGCCAAATATTGTCCAAACCATACAACAATGGAAAGCTTATTTATTCAGCTTTCAGAGGATGCGTCTCAATTTCAAAAAAATGACTTATGGCTGGTTTTGTGGTCCTGGGTCACAAATGTGAAAATTATAATATTATAAAATAGTAATTAATTAAAATATTTTTTCATTAAATTTTTTTGAAACACTTTTTGAAAGTGTTACTTGAATCTGCTGAATAATTTTAATGAACTGAAACTAGAAAGAAATCAACAGGTCTTAACTCACGCACCTTGCCGGTGGATTTGACACCTTTCCAGATGCAGAAATAGCAGAGAACCCAGGCCAACAATAGACAGAGGACCAGATCCCAGTGCAGCGTTCCTATCTCCTCAATCCCAGACGAGATCCGCAAAACCCTGCGTCTACAGAGAGACAGAAATGACACATCAGCTGCAGCCTTCAAACCACGTGCACTTGGTTAGTTGGAGAAGTTTCAGGATAATGTGGCATAAATGTAGGGGTTTATTTCGAGCAACAAAAAAATGCAGAAAACTGACTGGAAGATATAGTGAAACTCACTCCCAGAACTCAATTACAGGCGATGTTGCGTTTTCAAGGTAACTTTGGTCAATGGATTCATTTCGTCTTTGGAATTCCATGCAGGTATCTGAAAAACAACAGGAATCTCTGCATTATATAGACAGTAAAAACTATTGAGCCTAATGCACCAATGATAATGCAGAAGAGATGTTTAAACTATAATACTAATCATAACCACATAAAGCTACAGGTTCGTGGACTGAATTGACGTTAACCTCACCTGTGTTCCAGGTGTTGTTGCAGGAGGACCACGGCAGGTTCCAGGAGAACGAGTAGGACAGGTAAAATATTCCCCAGGCCAAGACTATTATATAGTAGAAGTTGAGCAGAGCCACGATAACCTGAGTGGCGTAACCGATACCTGCAGTTAAAGACAGATCCAATAACACCACAGTTTGTGTCAAAACTGAGAAAATGGAATGACATATATTTCGCTTCTCATCAGGCTGTAGAAAAGGTCCAAATAATGTCACTTCATGATTACCACAATTGTATTTATTTATTTATTCATTCATTTTTTTAATAGAACAGAAATCTGTTGTTTTTAAAAATTAAAAAATTAAAAATGGAAATTTGGTCAAACTAAAATTTTAACATTTTAACTGAAAATGTTTAATTAATCTTAAAATTTAGACATGTTGCCTTGGCAACTAACCAAAATTACACTGAATTAAACATGAAATTTTGAATTGGAAAATCTTTGTTTTATTTACAGCTTGGAAAAATCAGTGTATCTAATCATGGGATTTATGCCTTTATTGTTTTAAAGAACAAATCAATTTTGTACCCTCTCTGCTCTACAGATGGTTCCTGTGCATTTATACAGCAAATAAACTGGTCATGTCACATTGAAATGGTTTGCAGTTCCTCATGCTACACATTTAATGATCTAAGGAACCAACATCTTGTTGCTTCACCTTCAAACAGCGGGCTGATCTTCCTCCAGCATGTGATTCCTCCCTCGCTGGTGTACTGACCCAGAGAAATCTCCAGGAAAAACACGGGAATACCGCAGGTGAAGAGGAAGATCAGGTAGGGAATGAAAAATGCACCTGGTAGAGGATAAAGACGTAAATCACACAGTTTCTCCAGAAGAAGAATTTGAGCACAGTTTGAAACACTCGGGAAGAAACGTGTGAGATTACTGAGGTCTCTTTCTCAGGAGAAACATCTGAGAAGCTGCAGACTTCAGCAAACGTAAGAAATGTTTCCAAAGGCCCAAACGTCTCTGTATGGACACACGCTATGGGTTGATCAAACAACAGCTGTGACCTTTCACCTTCTGAACTGGTAACGCTTTCATAAGGCCAATTGCTGAATCAATGGGTCAGTTTCACAAACACCTGGCAAACGCTAAACACATTCGGGATCTGTGTCGATCTTATCAAATCCTCAACTTTCGCTGCCCAGTTGGATCCTCTAAACCAACGGTTTACAAACTGGGGTCCGGAGACCCCATGGGGGGCCACAAGGGAGTGCTTTAACAATGTTAAAAAAAAATAAGATTAAACCAACAAATAACTATATAAATAAATAAACTTGATTACATTAAAATAATTTCAAAATAAATAAATATGGACTAAAACAAATAAAGAATTAAATTTATATAGTTGATTTGAAAAAAAAAAAAAAACTAATTTAAATTCATTAATTAGTAAGTGTAATTAAAAATAATTGTAAATAAATAAATAAAAATAGATTTAAATGAATGATACATTGATAAACTGATTAAAATAAATAATAAATTAACAGTACAATTGTGAGTAGAAAAAAACATTTCTTTTGTAATGTAACCACAGAAAAAGATCAAAAAAAAAAAAAAGAGATTAAAATGAAAAATGATTTAAATAATAAATAAATATATTTGATAAATGAATAAGTAAATAAATAATAAATGTATTAAATATATGTACTAAAATAAATTAAAATTTGATTTAAATAAATAATACATCCAACAATAACTTGGTGAGTAGAAAAAAATGCGATGATCTAATGACAGAATTTAAATATTTCACAAATATTTATAATATAAAATGTTCACAGTGTTAATTGGGTCTTTATATATGAAAATATATAATTGCCTTTTAAATTTTTGGATGGGAGATCCCTCACATGAGGATGATCGTATTTGGCATATGTGGCATCTAATAGTTTGGAAAATCCTGCTCTAAACTTATTAAATAACCATTAAATAACCTGCTCACAGCCAGCTGTGGATCTGAATGAACTCGAGCGCAGCCCTCCGTGAGAGAATGTGTCCAGACACGTCCCGCATTCTCCGTTCACGTTTGTCAATCAGGTGACTGAACGAACACTCTTTCCCCCGCAGGGATGTTAACTAGCTGTGTGTTAATGAGTCTGCTCTTTGTGCTGGGACTCGAGAGCGAGGGCTGGTCTGACGTCAAGTACCTGCACTAGCACTGGACTGATGTTGACTCACTGCTTTCCCTGCTAAACTTCTGTAGTGTGAGTCATGAGAGCCGACGGTGGCACGTTACCATACATGAACTGCTGAGACAAACCTTTTAATGACACTTTAACTGATTTAATCTGTTTGGACATGTACCATGATCATACTTTGTTTTTTTTTTACATGTACTATGGTAATGCCATATTTTTTGAACATATACTAAGGAAATGTATATTTTTGAGCATGTACCATATACTGTAAAAAATGACCGTGATTTTAACGGTAAAAAACTGTGAAAAAGCTACAGTAAAAACCTGTTAAATGGTTAACAGTAAGTTTCCCTAATATATACGATGAAAAACTGTAAAAGACATTTCAGACAATTTTACAGTGAAATACCGCTTGTGAAAGTGAAAAGAATGTAAAATTTACAGGGAAAAAACGTAAATTGACGTTCCCAGAATTCCCTGCGTTGCATTTCAAATTTTGTTTGAATTTGATGTTTTTTCTTTGAAATAACTAGGTTTCTTCTTAGTTTTTTTCTTATCAGTTATGTTTGTTTATTAGTTTATTATCTAATGTTGTTAAATTAATGTTTATTGCATATTTCAGTTTAATGAGTCTCACCATGATGGTGTTTAGTGTTTGTGTGAATGACTCTGTGCACCTTCTATACATGTTATTATTTAAAAGCTGCTTGTGATGGGCTTTGGTTCATCATGTGACTCTCTCATCATCACCTGCATTTGGTGGTTATCAGTGTATTTCAAAGGTGCAAAACAGATTTCAGTACTTCAATAGGTTGGTATATTAACATTATATCAGTTAATGAAATTACGGTATTTAACTGTAAGTTTAAGTTAAAACCGTAAAACCTAAAATGTTGCTACCGCATATTTTTTTACGGTAGAATTCCGGCAACCACAGCTGTCGGTTTTTTACCATAATTTTTTTTTACAGTGTACTAATACTGTGTTTTTTGGACATATACCATGTTTTTTGGACATTTACTCTGGTAATACCATATTGTTGGGACATGTACCATGATAATGTCATGCTTTGTACAAGTATCATGGTAATATCACATTTTTTGAACATGTACCATGATAATACTTTGGGTTCTTCTAGACGTACCATGTTAATACCCTATTTTTCGGACATGCACATGCTCATGCCATGTTTTTGTACATGTATCATAATAAAACGTTTTTTAGACATGTACTATGACAATACCATATGTTGAATTTGTACCATGGTAGTCCCATGCATTTGGACATGTTCCATGATAACACTTAGTGTACAATTTTTTTGGACATGTACAATGGTAATGCCAGTTTTTTTTTTTTAACATAAACTAAGGAAATTGTATATTTTTGGGCTTGTACCATACTAATACTTTTTTGGACATTTAGGGCCAGATTTACTAAACAGGGCAAATTAGCGTTAGAGCGCAATTCCATAAAAGCGCTGATGGGAGGGGAAAATTCTGCGGGTGATTTACTGACAAGGTGCACATTAAAAAACACAGACGCAATATCTCATTTCCATAATGACCAGCGCAATCTACCAAGAGCAGCGCAAATTACCGCCTGCTTTAAGACTTTAATGGTGCAAATACCAGTAATTTGAGGAGTGCAAGGGTTAGTAAATTGCGTTGCGTGATTCATTTGAATACTCTCCTCCCATAAATTTTGCATCTGGAAGGGAAACTCCTACAAATGCATATTCAGTAAGGTCAGGCGCAAAAATAACTGTACCATGGTAATACCCTATTTTTTGGACATGCACCGTGGTCATGCCATGTTTTTGTACATGTACCATGGTAATCCCATGCATTTGGAAATGTACCATGATCATGCTTATGATATATACCATGTTTTTTGGACATTTACTCTGGTAATACCATATTTTTGGGACATGTGCCATGGTAAAGCCATGCTGTCGTACAGTGGGGAAAAAAAAATATTTGATCCCCTGCTGATTTTGTACGTTTGCCCACTGACAAAGAAATGATCAGTCTATAATTTTAATGGTAGGTTTACAGTTTTTGAACAGTGAGAGACAGAATAACAACAAAAACATCCAGGAAAACTCATTTAAAAAAAGTTATAAATTGATTTGCATTTTAATGAGTGAAATAAGTATTTGATCCCCTATCAATCAGCAGGATTTATGGCTGCCAGGTGGCTCTCAGGGGGGCAGTCGTGGCCTAATGGATAGAGAGTCGGACTTGTAACCCGAAGATCGCGGGTTTGAGTGTCAGGTCCGGCAGGGATTGTAGGTGGGGGGAGTGAATAATCAGCGCTCTCTCCACCCTCAATACCACGACTGAGGTGAGACCCTTGAGCAAGGCACTGAACCCCCAACTTGGCTGCCCACTGCTCCGGGTGTGTGTTCACAGTGTGTGTGTGCGTGTTTGTTCACTACTCACTGCTGTGTGTGTGCACTTGGATGGGTTAAATGCAGAGCTCAAATTCCAAGAATGGGACACCATACTTGGCCACACGTCACGTCCTTTCCTTTCCTTTATACAGGTAATGAGCTGAGATTAGGAGCACTCTCTTAAAGGGTGTGCTCCTAATCTCAGTTTGTTACCTGTATAAAAGACACCTGCCCACAGAAGCAATCAATCAATCAGATTCCAAACTCTCCACCATGGCCAAAGAGCTGTCCAAGGATGCCAGGGACAAGACTGTAGACCTACACAATGCTGGAATGGGCCACAAGACCATCGCCAAGCAGCTTGGTGAGAAGGTGACAACAGTTGGTGTGATTATTAGCATATGGAAGAAACACAAAATAACTGTCAATCTCCCTCGGACCGGGGCTCCATGCAAGATCTCACCTCGTGGAGTTTCAATGATCATGAGAACAGTGAGGAATCAGCCCAGAACTACACGGGAGGATCTTGTCGATGATCTCAAGGCAGCTGGGACCATAGTCACCAAGAAAACAATTGGTAACACACCACGCCGTGAAGGACTGAAATCCTGCAGCGCCCGCAAGGTCCGCCTGCTCAAGAAAGCACATGTACAGCCCGTCTGAATCTTGCCAATGATTCAGAGGAGAACTGGGTGAAAGTGTTGTGGTCAGATGAGACCAAAATCCAGCTCTTTGGCATCAACTCAACTCGCCGTGTTTGGAGGAGGAGGAATGCTGCCTACGACCCCAAGAATACCATCCCCACCGTCAAACATGGAGGTGGAAACATTATGCTTTGGGGGTGTTTTTCTGCTAAGGGGACAACTGCACCGCATCAAAGGGACGATGGACGGGCTCATGTACCGTCAGGGCCAGGACATTGAAGCCAGCCAGGGCAATGAAAATGGGTCGTGGATGGGTACAGCATGACAATGACCCAAAACACACGGCCAAGGCAACAAAGGAGCGGCTCAAGAAGAAATACATTAAGGTCCTGGAGTGGCCTAGAGCCAGTCTTCAGACCTTAATCCCATAGAAAATCTGTGGAGGGAGCTGAAGGTTCGAGTTGCCAAACATCAGCCTCGAAACCTTAATGACTTGGAGAGGATCTGCAAAGAGGAGTGGGACAAAATCTCTCCTGAGATGTGTGCAAACCTTGCGGCCAACTACAAGAAACGTCTGACCTCTGTGATTGCCAACAAGGGTTTTGCCACCAAGTACTAAGTCATGTTTTGCGAAGGGGTCAAATACTTATTTCACTCATTAAAATGCAAATCAATTTATAACTTTTTTTAAATTAGTTTTTCTGGATTTTTTGTTGTTATTCTGTCTCTCACTGTTCAAATAAACCTATATTAAAATTATGGACCGATCATTTCTTTGTCAGTGGGCAAACATTCAAAATCAGCAGGGGATCAAATAATTTTTCCCCCCGCTGTACATGTACTATGATAATATTATATTTTTTGGACATGCACCATGATAAAACCTTGTATATTACCATATACCATGGTAATACCATTTTTTTTTACATAAACTAAGGAAATTGTATATTTTTGAGCATATACCATACTAATACTGTTTTTTTGACATATACCATGTTTTTTTTGGACATTTACTCTGGTAATACTGTATTGCTGGAACATGTACTATGGTAATGCCATGCACCATGGTAATATTAGATTTTTTGAACATGTACCATGATAATACTTTGTTTTTTTTTTGTTTTTTTTTAGACGTACCATGCAATACCCTATTTTTTGTACATGCACCATGGTCATACTATGTTTTGTACATGCATCATGATAAAACCTTGTTTTTTAGACATGTAGCATGGTAATACCATATTTTGCACATGCATCATGGTAATCCCATGCATTTTGGACATGTACCATGATAATACTTAGTTTTCTGATATGTAACATGGTAAATTGCATGTTTTTTGGACATGTTACAGTTATACCATGTTTTCTTGGGCCAAGTATCATGGGACAGTAATGGCATCAAATGATATTACAATGTTACGTTTTATATACCACGGTACCAGTTCATGTACCAATTCATTTTCCAGAATACCATGGTAGCACTATGGTACTTTTTGGTGCATTTTTGTAATTGAGGTTTATGGACATGTTAATGGTAATATTATGTTAAACTGTGATTTACCATTGTAATACCATGTTTTTAGGAGATGAACCATGGTATAACATGGCTTTTTGAACACGGTATCATAGTAATATCATGTTTTGGACATGTACAATGGTCAGTATCACGGTATATACCATGATACCTCTGCATCTCCTCACCTCCACCGTTCTTGTAGCAGAGATACGGGAAGCGCCACACGTTTCCCAGTCCAATGATCTCTCCGGCCACCGACAGGACAAACTCCAGCTTGTTGCTCCACTGTCCTCTGTCCTTCAACTTCACCTCCGCGTGCGGGACAATCTCCAGCGGCCGGTTCAGCCCGTTAGACGGGTCCATCTTGGTCGTGATCTCTTTCTCTCCTGTTTGAAAACAAAAGATAAATCTGATGACTGCTGTTCGGTCAAGAGTAGAACTCACTGTTAGTTAATGCCGTTAATTACAAAATTATAATGCGTTGAATCCTATGTGGCTATTTTGGTTAATTAATCAATGTACTGTGTAATTAATTTAATTAAATATTTTAAATGAAAGTCTCCCAATCAAAAGACAGCTAGAGAAACAAACAGTGTTTTCATTCACATTGAAACAGAATTAAGTTTTTTTTTTCTCGTAAAAAAGAGAAGATATGAAACCTGAACACACCTATTCAGACCAGATCCTTTCATAAATGCAGCTCGTAAACCAGTCTGAACAAAAGCCAGCAGATGACTGTATGTTTGTGTGAATGCGGTGGGACTCAATTCCTGGAATATTACTGCATATTTTGTCATGACGTTTGTAACTGTCGCATTTATAAGCCACACACAATTGATCTGTATTATTTATACAAAACAGACGGCAAAAACAGCATGTGAAAAACTCACAGGGATATAAAGGGCTGATGTACTTCACTAAACTTAAAAAACACTCAGAACATCTTAGTTTCACCATGGCAACATGCAAAAATTTTTATAAATGCACAATAAACAATCAGAACACCACAACAACCACATAGCAACATTCAAAAAACAAGCTGAAAACACCTAAGTTACCATTGGTCAGAACCTAAAATACCCTAACAAACATGAAACAAAACATGTTCTCTGAGCTCCTTTGCAACTGCATAGCAACACGTGCACTCACTCACACACACACACACACACACACACACACAACCACATTTTTCAACCACATAACAGGTTAAATAACAACTGCAAAGCAACACAATAAAAACACATAGAATGCTTTTGTAACTGCATGGCAACATGTTAAAAAACAACATGCAGCGACATTCTAGCAACTGCCAAGCAATATGTTATAAACGCTCAAAGCACCTTAGAAACCACACAACAATGCCCTAGCAACTGGATAGCAACATGTTAAAAACACGCAGGCTGCCTTAGCAACCACATAGCAACACACTAGCAACTACATAGCAACACTAAAACACAATGACTGTTTTTGCAACTGTATAGCAACATGTTGACACTCAGACTACCTTAGCAACCACATAGCAACGCCCTAGCAACTGCATTGCAATATGCAATAAAACACTTACTGTAGAAACATATTAAAAACACTCAGAACACCTTAGCAACCACATAGCAACTGCATAGCAACATGTTATTAACTGTATAGCAGCACTCTAAAAACACACTAACTGCTTTTGCAGCTGTTTACTGTAGCAACGTTACCACTCAGGCTACTTTAGCAACCACATAGCAATGCCCTAGCAACTGCATAGCAATATGCAATGAAACACTTAGTGTAGCAACATGTTAAAAAAAAAATGTTAAAACATGTTAAAACACTTTGGACTTCTTGGCAACTGCGTAGCAACACTTACTGTTGAATGCTTAAAACTGCATAGCAACATGTTAAAAAACACTCAGGCCACCTTAGCATCCACATAGCAACACACTATAAACAACAGGCACTCAGAACTGCAAATGTTTTTCACTTGAAGGTTAGTAATGACAAAATGATGACAGAACTAGAGTCGTCCCTGTTCTAGTGCATTACTGGTGACGACATCACGTCTGCTGTATGCCATGACAGTGACAGATCACACGAGCATTGTGGGAAAAGACTCTCTCTGTGTGCGAAACAAAAGACTCACTCACTGTGTTCATATCTGTCAGCCAGAATTAACGGGTCGGACTCATCTATGCTTTCAGTGGCCCCGTTACAATCAAGACCAAATCAAAGACATTAAAGGAATTGTTCAGCAAAAAATAACAATTCGGTCATCATTTAACTCTTTTTCGACCAGTGTTTTTTTAAAAAGTTGTCAGTCACGCGACTCGCGCCAGCATTTTTTATTTACATGCTGTTTAATGCTTGATGGTTGCATTATTTTTCATATGCATCTGCTTACATTACATACGTGATCGCTTGTTTCTGCTTCTTCTTCACAAGGTTTCAATCCGGAGATTCAGTACTCTTTCAGAAAAAGTGTAATAGCACCTTAAAACAGTGCACCATAAAACAGTAAAACCACAGAAAGATGGAAAATTCCGTCAATGGCAGGGAAAGAGTTAATCGCCTCACTAGCTGTTTCCATCACCCTGTTTTAATGTTCATTTTGAAGTATCGCATCAGAAACTAGTGATGAAACGGCAAATTTTGAAAACAAAAAAATCCCATAATTCGCAAAAAAAAACATTTTTTTTTAAAGAAAATAAGGGATTTATTATTTTTTTAGTAAATGCATTTCAGTTAGGGCTGTGATTATAAATCGATGCATTGCGATTCATGGATGGATTCTGAACGCATCGCAATTCTCTCTGGAATCAATTCTGGAATCTGATACGCATCTCGATGCATAGCCAACGATACAATACATTAAAGATGCATGTGAAGCAGCTACTGATGCGATACAATTCACCCATATTATGATGAAATGCGATCCGATTTCGATTCGATTCAACCCAATGCGATTCAATGCAGTATGATGCAATGGAAAATAATTTTTTACTGATGCAAATATGTTAGAAACGATGCATCACGATCCCATTTCAGAAAATTTCAGAATCGATGCAGAATCATTTCTCGATTCGCGATGCATCGATTTATTTTCCCAGCCCTAATTTCGGGGTTTGATTTTAAGCAAACTTTCACAGAATTTTGTACCCTAAACAACTGTGTTGGGTCACTGAGTCCTGAAGCAAAACCTGCTTCAAGGCTCCAGGGGTCCAGAGTTCAGAGGTCTCCCTGTCTCCGTCCCTCCAGGGACAGACGTCTGTTCCACATACTTGAGGTTTCAAATAACAAGCATAGTGGATGTCCCGCAGAGCCAGAGGCCTTGAGAAAATGCTCTTTCTCTTGTGCAGAAACAGCGCAGCGCCTCTACTGTCACAGTTGTCAGTGAAAAGCATTACCAGCCTGGTAAAAATAGACTTTTGCATTAACAAGACACCTGAAGGAATGAAGAGCTGGCAGCATGAGGTAGAACAGACTTCTGGGTTGGAAGGCCATTTGTTTGGAAGATGACCTCAGAGCGAGGCGGTTTGATCACAGTTTACTGCAGTTTTCACAAGGCCAGAGATGAGATCACACGTTAGTCCTATAGAGCTGAGCTTCTGTGTGCTGTTTGCCCGCAGGAACGAAAAATGACAAAAGAGATATCATTATTATGGTGTCGTTTCTCCCAGACACCAGTAATATTAGATGGAGAGCAAATGGAGTTTCTTCTTAAGTCTCTTGCTTCTCAGAATAGATCTTAAAAGCATCTCAAACTGCTCAGATCTGCCTATACCCAACTCTACATTTAAAAGTCAAGGAATTATGCTAGAAAAAAAACTGCATGTGGATCTCTTTAGTATCTCAATTATTCATCATTAATACCAAAGATATTTTCTGCTTAAGTCTCCTGCTTCTCAGACAGTTTTCACTAGAAAAAAAAAAAGAAAAAAAAAAACATAATACCTCATTAATACATTCAGAGTAGATCTCAAAAATGTCCCAAACCATGCTCAAATTTCCCAAAGGTACCAAAGTCAAGAAGAGCGGCACATAGATCTCTTTAATATCTCAACTGTTTCTCATATATGAGCTTACAGGGAGAGCAAATGGAGTAGCTAAAGTCCCCTGCTTCTCAGAAGTTTTTCCAGAGAAAATCTAAAATATCATGTCTGGAGTTTCAAAAGAGTTTCAAAATGTCTCAAACTGTCCTCAGATTCCTCAAAGATACCAAAAGAAAAGAAGAACTGTGTATAGATCTCCTTATTATCTCAACTGTTTCTCCTATAGACACCAGTGAGATGCAAAGTCACCTGCTTAAGTCTCCAACTTCTCAGATGTTTCTACTGAGGGAAAAATAACCCTGCTAATCTCACATATATAATTTCCGAGTTTCAAAATAGATCTCAAAATGTCTCAAACTTTGCTCAGATTTATCAGAGATACAAAAAAGAAAAGAGGAACTGCACATAGATCTCTTTAATATCTCAAGTGTTACTCCTAGACACCAATGAGACTCAAACTGACCTGCTGAGGTCTCCTGCTTAGATGTTTCTCCTGAGAACAAAAACCCTCCTAATCTCACATACTGTATATAATTCCCTGAGTTTCAAAATAGATCTCAAAATGTCTCAAACTCTGCTCAGATTTATCAGAGATACCAAATTATGCCTCACAATGAGGAGAAGAGAGTAACTGCATATGGATCTCTTTAATGTCTCAACTGTTTCTCCTAAACACCAATGAGACGCAAACTGACCTGCTGAAGTCTCCTGCTTCTCAGATGTTTTTCCTGAGGGGAAGAAACCTGCTAATCTCACAAATCGTTTCAAAAGAGATCTCAAAGATGTCTCAAAAAGTTCTCAAATTTCACAGAGATTCCAAGAATTCCACAAAGACCTCTTTAATATCTCAGCTGTTTCTCCTAGACACCAATGAGATGCAAACTGACCTCCTTAGATCTACTGTTTTTCAGATGTTTCTAACGAGAAAAGAAACCCTGTTAATCTCACAAATCGTTTCAAAAGAGATCTCAAAGATGTCTCAAGCAATCCTCAGATTCCTCAAAAATACCAAAAGAAAAGAGTAATTGCACATAGATCTCATTATCTCAACTGTTTCTTCTAGACACCAATGGAAAGCAAACTGACCTGCTCAATTCTCCTGCTTCTCAGATGTTTCTCTCGTCTCTAATTTCAAAAAGATCTAAAATATCTCAAACTGTGCTCAACGTTCTCGAAGATAAGAAAAGAATGTCTCAAAAATGTCTCAAACAAATATACCATGAGAAAATAGTAACTTTTTTAGACACCAAATAGATGCGAACTGACCATCTGAAGCCTCTCCTGCATCTCAATTGTTTCTCCTAAGAAAAAGACCCTGCTAATCTCACAAATATCTCTCTAGAGTTTCATAGGAGATCTCAAAAATGTCTAAAAATGTCTCATTAGATATGAAACAGCAAACATGTCCTCTGGGCCAACTGTGACATCAAATTACTATTTGGAGGATGAGAAATGACAGAAATAGAAAAGCTCTCGATGCAGGTAGATACTTGCAGGACAAATAGAAATGGCATCTCGCCAAAAGTTGCTGTTTGCCAGAATCTCTACCTGCTCAGTAAATCTCAGTAAAACTTGCTCATATAAAGCTGGAACGTACAGGCAGAAAGATCATCAAATAATCTAAAACCACATATTACAGCACAGTCAATGTGGGGCCAAACTCCACAGGAGCGTCCATAAGTCACACTCGTGTGTCACTTAGGACCTTCAGCTTGGCAGCTCATTATTTGGATTCGTAGCTATTGAACTGATTCGCAAACATTTATTTCATAGGTGCAGCTGTCAGGATTTTGATTAATGATCGACAAATTGAAATAATGAGTTTATTTTGTGACTTTGCGGCTTCTTGTTCAATCATACAGCAGAATAACACATGTTGCAATGGTGTTTGGGAATCTGAACATGCTAGTGGAAAAATCCCAGAGGAACGAACCGTATAGTTGAAAACATCTACACACTGTATCACACGTGACAGAATCGTGTAGATGCATGAAGCACTGAAATTCTTCATGCGTGGAGTTTGCATTCATTCTGACCACGTTTTTTAGACAAAGCAAAAAGAGTTAATTGCACATTTAGAACTAATAAAGTTGCTTTGCAGGCAATTGGTTCTTCTCTTTAGTAATCTTCAAAAGTTGTTTCTTATGATCGTAAAACATTATGATCAAACGGTTGTAATTATAATTGTAGACAAATATAAATACTATTCAAAAGTTTGGAATTGGTAAGATTTTCTAACGTTTTTGAAAGGAGACCCTTCTGCTTACTAAAGCTGTGTTTATTTGATCAAAAATGCTGTAAAAACAGTAATATCGTAAAATATTTTTACAATTAAAATTTTCTATGTGAATATATGTTCAAATGTAATTTAGTCCTGTGATCAAAGCTACATTTTCAGCATTATTACTCCAGTCTTCAGTGTCACGTGATTCTTCAGAAATCTTTCTAATATGCTGATTCGCTGCTCAAAAAACATTTTTGATTATTAGAAATGTTGAAAACATATTTTGTGGGAACCGTGATACATTTTATTTTTTAAGATTCTTTCATGAATAGAAGGTTCAAAATAACAGAATTTATTTGTAATCGTTTTGTAATATTATAAATATCTTTTCTGTCACTTTTTATCAATTAAATGCATCCTTAATGAATAAAAGTATGAATATCTTATTAAAAAAACATCTTACTGACCCAAACCTTTGAACAGTATTGTAAATTCTGCATGCATACAAATGTATTTATAAAACAAATATTTTAGTGAACGAAAAGCATCAATCTCATCACACATATTCTTCCTTCAATAGTATTTAAAAACATGCAGGAATGAGCAAAGCTGGAATCTGGACAAAAAAAGAAGCTCAAATACAAGAGTTTTTATTTGTGTCACGTGTTTTGCTCATTACTTCTTTCCTATGCTATCATTTGTGTTAGTTTAGAGTCTTTGGTAGACTTTACCTTTACTCTAAAATGTAGAAAACTGTCATAGTATATGCCAATGCTGCAGTCAGAGCCACACTGTCATGAAATCACATTAAATAAGATGAATCTAGCATTTGCATGTTTTTTTTCTTTAGAATTATTTAGAAAGGGAAAGAAGTGAAAATTGTGTTGAAGGTGAAAATAATATTTGTGACAGTACAAACTGGTTTTGATTACACAAACATGTACTTATAGAGCTGCATTTACCTAAGAAAAGTCATGCACACACATGAATGCATTACATTGAATAGGCAAGAAGGAGCATGAAATAGCAGGAGAAAACTCACCTTTCATTAGGACGTTGCAAGGCAGCCGGCAGTGTCAAGTGTCCTGTATATTCTCAGGTTTTGCTCTTTAATGTGGAGGTTTTCTGGTTTCGTGGAACCCGTCAGTCAGCCCTGGATGGTCCAAGTCCAACTCCTCCCCCCTGCACCTCCCTCTCGCTCCCATTCACAAAACACTGAGAGCGTGAGGCTTCAGCGGGGCACCGGCGGATTGCATAACGCCGTCACCCAGCGCTCGTTCAGCCTGTGAAGCAGTTTTTTTTTCTCTCAGCTGAAGGGCACCAGAGAAAGGAAACATTCTGGCTCCGTCTCAAAAGACCACCCTGATCACACCAGCCTCTCAGGAGCTGAATAAACGGGGCTCAGAATGAATCTCCAGAGAGGCTCATGGGATACTGGTCAAAAGCAGGCACATTTCTATTGAAATATATATTTTTTAATTTGAAAAGTGCACTCAGTTTTATTTTTACAGTCAGATATCAGTATTTTTAGTTGTATTTTGCGAACAAACATTCAGAACACCTCATCCACCACATAGCAACACCCTGGCAACCACCCAAAACACCACAGCAACACTCCAAAAACACTCTTAGTAACACCTTAAACAAATTTCTTAGCGAAACTCTGGAAAATCCTAGCAACACCCTAGCAACCACCTAGAACACTAAAAACATTCTGAAAACATTAGTAATTCCATAGCAATGCCCTGGCAACCACCCACAATACCTTAGAAACCACTCAGAACAACTGCATAGCAACACTAAAAAAATACTCTGAATAATATACTTACAACTTAACAACCACATAGAACAATCTCACAGCCACATAGAAGTGCATTAAAAAAATCACCTCAGCAACTCAGTGGTAACCACCCAAAACACCATAGCAACTGCATAGCAACACTTCAAAAACATTATAAATAATACCTTAACAGGTTTCTTAGCAGAACCCTATAAGACCACCCTAGCAACCACCCAGCAACGCCCTAGCAAACACCTAGAACAGTCTTGCAGCCACATAACAATTCATTAAAAACCACCCTTAAGACCTTAGCAACTACATTGCAGAGCACCATGGCAACTGCATAGCACCACTGATAAGCTACTACAAATATAATGTAGAAACTTTAATTTTCTGTAAAGCTGCTTTGCAACGATTTGTATCGTGAAAAGCGCTATACAAATTGAACTTTGAAAACACTATGATTAAATTAAAAAAATGTCTTTCTCTTTATTTATTCCTTTCCTTTCTAGCTTGTACCTATTTGAACAATGCCTGAAACTTGGTATTAAGAGCACTTCCTGTGAAGTGCGATTCCTGAAGAATCGCTTTATGTATTCCCCAATTGTAAGTCACTTTGGATAAAAGCGTCTGCAAAATGACTAAATGTATATGTAAATGTAATACCTTAAAAAAATGTGTTAGCAGAACCCTGAAAGATCCTTGTGGAAACCACACAGCAACGCCCTAGCAACCAGATAGAACAATCTCACAGCCACATAGAAGTGCATTAAAAATCACTTAGAAGACCTTAGCAACTGCAACACAGTGGTAACCACCCAAAACACTCTAGCAACCACAAGGAACACTAGAAACAGCCTTAATACTTTAGTAACTGCAGAGCAACAACATGGGAACCACCCAGAACACCATAGCAACTACATAGCAACATTTTAAAACATTATGAATAATACCTTAACAAATTTCTTAGCAGAACCCTGTAAGATTACCCTAGCAACCACCCTGTAATGACCTAGCAACCACATAGAACACTCTTGCAGCCACATAGGAGTTCATTAAATGTCACTCATAAGACCTTAGCAACTACATAGCATCGCAGTAACCACGCAGAATACCATAGCAAAAATAGCATTACAAAAATACTAAAACCATTCTGAATACATCAGTAACCACATAGCAACACCCTGGCAATCACCCAGAATATCCTAGCAACCTCCCAGAACACCATAGCAACCACAGAGAACACTAAAAACATTCTGAATGAATTAGTAACCAAAAAGCAACCCCTGGCAATCACCCAGAATACCCTAGCAATCACAAAGAACAATAAAACAATCTGAATACAACAGTAACTGCATAGCAACACCCTGGCAATCACCCAGAATATCCTAACAACACCCAGAACAGCCTAGTAACCACAGAGAACACTAAAACCATTCCAAATGCATTAGTAATCGCATAACATTGTCCTGGCAACCACCCAGAATACCCTAGCAACCACAGAGAACACTAAAAACATTCTGAATGCATTAGAAAGCGCATAGCAACACCCTGGCAATCATACAAAATACCCTAGCAACCACAAAGAACACTAAAAACATTCGGAATGCATTAGTAACCTCATAGCAACACTCTAGCAACCACCCAGAACACCATATCAACCACAGAGAACACTAAAAACATTCTGAATGAATTAGTAACCACTTAGCAACCCCTGGCAATCACCCAGAATACCCTAACAATCACAAAGAACACTAAAACATTCTGAATACATCAGTAACTGCATAGCAACACCCTGGCAATCACCCAGAATATTCTAGCAACCACCCAGAACAGCCTAGAAACCACAGAGAACACTAAAAACATTCTGAATGCACTAGTAACCGCATAGCAACAACCTGGCAACCACCTAGCAACGTTCTAACAACTTAGAACACCCTAGCAACCACATAACAATGCAAGCATCCTGGTATCCCAGACCATTGGAGCACTGAATCAGCACGTTTTCTTAAGAAAAAGTCAAAATGGCTTTATTATTGATTATAATTTGGATGTTTTTTTCCCTTAACTCAGTTTCTCTGTGAATTCAAACGGTTGCTCATTCATTCCTTTCTCCTGCTCATTCTTTGTGTCTTCAGGCGTTCTCTGCATACTGATGCTCCAGGAAGAGTGTTTTTCTTCCCAGCAGCTCAATGATGCTCATTTAGGAGAATAAACTGCGCACGCAGCTCTCCCAGAGCACAGTTTTACTCCTCAGACTGTCACTCATTTATATCTGGGATTTAATGCAGTTCTCAATTATATTTCATTAAGGTATCAACTTCATCTCAGATGTTTCTTCTTAAAGGAGAGATAAAAACAGACCCAAATGAGCAAATTTGGGCAAGAGAATAGGGCTAAAAAATGACCGTGGAGCATATTGAGGTTGTTGAGAAACTCACGTGAGATTACTGCAGCCTTATTCTCAGGAGAAACAGAGACAGCATTTGCTCATCTTCTTGCTGTCAGAGAAGCAGATAGCCGCACATGATCCTTTTATAAGAGCTTTGCAGAATTTCATCACTAAACTGTGCTAAAGGTGATCTGTCAGTGAAGGTACGCCGAGTTCTTCAGGTACACACGGGCGTGTTGATACAATACGGAGCAGCCCATCACATCTGCTTGTTATCTTGTCAAAAAGAACATCAAATAAATAGCAGAATGTGTGTGTTTGCCAGTATAACCATCTTAAAACATCCATGTTAAAGCAGAGATGCATGATTTACTCAAAGGTGTTATACAGGAGGTCGACTTTTTCAATCTCACAAAGTCTAGGCCATATTTCAGAACCCCAAAAAATTTGTATTAAATTATTAAATTCTAATTATTTTAGGACAATCGAGATGGTGAAATTTGTTGGGGAATAAGACTGATCTTCAATATCAATGATTGGAATTAGTGCATTTTCATGGAAAAAAGCTGGAGATCAAAACTGATTATCAGTCTTTTTCTCTACAAATTTTATCATGCAAAAACATTAATAGTACTACAAATGATCAAAATTGAATTATTATTAATTATTTATTTTTTATATATCAGGTCTGTATCTAGTTATCTCCAGCTTTTTTTCCCCCATGAAAATGCACTAATATTAATCATTATTATAATGAAAGATTATAATGAATCTTATGAACTCTCAAGAACATGTCTCGGTCATATTTCACCCCAAAAAGTAATACAATTTAATAAATACATTTTTGATTATTTTAGGACTATTTAGATTTCTGCATGGTAAAATCTGTAGAGAGAAAGACTGATAATCAGTTTAGATTTTTTTTTAAATATATATATATATATATATATATATATATATATATATATAAATATTTTGATAATTTTTCCTAACATTTAACTCAAAATATTTAACTTAAAATATTTACCAATATATTTGACTTAACTTAAATAATAATATATAATATTTAAATAATATTTAATGGTTCTAGTCATTTTTCACTAATAATATAATAATAATTGTCATAATGCAAAAACAATCAAATTTTCATTACTGCAGTGTGGAAACAATAATAATATAATTGATTACAGAAAACTCTCTATTGCAGTAAGAATGAGAATAAAAAACTTTAAAAAATAACTAGATGTTTCCACAGAAAACAAGGCTTACAAAAACAAGTTACAAAGCAACAACAAATAAAATCTAAATATATTTTAAAGTTTTTTTTCTTTGATTTTTGATTGAGATTTAACCAGGATGTTTTGTTATTGAGTATTTTTGACCTGCACATTTAAAAAAAATTTTTTTCAGATTTGCCCAATTAAGGGGTCAGTTGCCCGGAAACCCCCTGTAATTCAGCCTGAGTAGCTTATTCATATAATTTAGGTCTCCAGGCAAAGTTATTGTGTTGAAATATGCTGTACGGCTCTCTGGCATCTTCTGGAGCAGCAGAACATGTTATGAAGGATGTTTACAGACCATCGAAGGGTGTTCACTGCTCTCTGAGCATCTAATTACGCACATTCCTTTCTCAGAAACAGGAAAAAAGGGAAAACGGCAAGATCTTGTCCAAACTTATTGTTCCACATTGTGATTTTGAAACATTTACCATCAATAAAGAGGAAAAATCTCTCCACATCCACTTCCACAGGTCACTGGTCTGTCCGTCTCTCTCGTTTAGCATCACCTCGTCTTAACCGTGACAGGAACGCTGTTAATTATGAGTTGGAGCATGCGGTGCTCAGTTAACAGCTGCGCTGTGCTCCTAAAGACGCAGTAGGAGACTGCTTGCATAAAAGATTCTGGCAGAAGAAAAACAGGACAGAAAGAAAGCGCTAGAACGGCCTGAGACGGGAGTGTTTCTAATTCATGGGAAACTCACTGTGTCACTTCTACATACTCAAAGATGTAGTAAAGGAATAGTTCACCCGAAAATAAACATATGCTGAAAATCTGCTCACCCTCAGGCCATCTAAGATGTAGATGAGTCTGTTTCTTCATCAGATCTGGAGAAATGTAGCATTACATCACTGTCTCAGCAATGGATGCTCTGTAGTGAATGGGTGCCGTCAGAATGAGAGTCCAAACAGCTGATAAAAACATCACAATAATCCACACCACTCCAGTCCATCGCTTAATCTCATTGAGAAGACAAAAGAAACAAATACATCATTAAGATGTTTCAAACTGCAAATTTGGTGAATCTGAAAAGAGCATGTGAGAAAAATTAGTAAAAAATGCTCACTAATTAAACATCCAGGTTATCAATCTCAATCCAAAATCAAAATAAACAAATAAATAAATTCATAAAACTACTGCAATAGAGTATTTTCAGTATCAGCATACGGGTTATGTTTTGAGTGCATATATTTATCAAATGTATTAATATCAAAATATATGAATTGTATTCACATTTTAAATGTAAGTTTGCATTTGACTATTTTTATTCATTTTGAGGAATACTGAATCTGTTTTTGTGCAGGTGAGATGAGTAAAACTCAGATATTTCCTTCTAACTGAAAAAGTAATGCGTTACTTTACTAGTTACTAGAAAAAAGTAATCTGATTATGTAAATTGCATTACTTGTAATGTGTTACTACCCCCAACACGATAGGAAATGACCAATAAAACATTTTAATTAGTATTTGGTCATGGTAACATGGTAATATCATTATTTGAAGCAAATACCATGTACAGACAATTGAAAAAAGCATTCATTCAGAACTACGATAAATATCAAAGTACCATGGTACTAAAACATCAATGATCTAATATGTAATTATTTCACAAAAAAGCAATTAGATTATATCACAATTTATTTACATAAAACACCTTGATGGCCTATCAAACAAGTTGTTTTTAGTATGTCACAAGTCATGAATATTTGTATATTAAGACTCAGTTGTTTTATATGTACACACACACATACACAGAGAGAGAAATCGTCTGTAGTTCATGTCAATAGCAGCTTTACAGACTGAAGCATCAGGAGTCTGTAGGACACGTATATCTCATGTCAATCTAACGCCCCCTAATGTTGAGGACATTTTAATGCATCTTAATTCCTCTGAAAACTCTAAACAAATACTAATGGATGATGATAATGTATTGTAAAATATAAAAATGTATTATAAATAATTTTTTTGTTATATATAACCAATCAAAATGTTTTATTAATAATTTATAATGGGTTATGCACACTAAACATGGATTGCCAGAAAAACAGAACAAAACAAAACAAAAAAATAATCCTATATTCTTTATAATCCTAATTTTGGGGGGATTTTTTTTTTTTTTTTTTTTTTTTACAAATCCTTGAATTATATTTACGTTTCCAAAAAGTTCTTTATATTTTGACAGTGTGACTACTAATAGAAACCTAAACTCGCATTTGCCTTTAAACCTTGATACACTTTATACAAACTTCTTGAAACCTTCAAAACTCTGATAATGCACCATAACACTATGATCAAGTCTTCCCAGCGCGGTGGAAAACTCATGGCTGATTTGGTGACAGATCTGTTCCTCCTTATCATTTATGGGAGATCTATGTGGGCTAATACTCAACTTAATATTTAACCTAGGGTCTGTTCAAATCCACAGATCAAGAGAGATGCTGAATAGAATTATAACTCCTCCTTTAGGACTCAGACACCGTATGGAGAAATGCCACGTCATTCCAACCTAGTGACTTTTTTCTTAAAAAAGAGTGAGACTCCTTTACATTGTGGTTTCTAGGGTGTTCCTAAAGGGTTTTTAAGAGTGTTATGTGGTTACTAGGGTGTTCTTGGTGGTTGTTACATAGTCGCTTACCGGCTGATTGGCAGATCTTATGCTTCTTACCCTTCTGCTTGCATGTGGTCTTGTTGACACCTGATTCAGTCATTCATTTGCAGCACTGTTCAATACTACCACAAGGGGGCAGAAAAGACACCACTTAAAATGTGGCCCTTGTAAAGCAGAACCATTTTCATTATAATCCGAGAAGGTATCTGAACTGGAAGCTCCAGATGCAGCAGGTGATGTGATGCACATTATTTACTTTAAACAAATAAATGTATAAATAAATAACCTAATAACATACTTAAACAAATAAACTAATAAATAAATGTTTAAATAAGAAGAAATGTTTTAAAATAAAATACATAAATAAATAAAATAAAAATAAACAGATTTTTAAATAAATATATATATATATATATATATATATATATATATATATATATATATATATATAAATTGTGAATGCATGAATAAATATTTTTAACAAATAAATAAACAAGCACTTTTCCATTTTAAATATTTTTCAAATTGTAATAATAAATACACACACAAATGCATATACACATGAATGCATATTTATTTTGTTTAAATAAATTAGTTAAAAATGATTTTATTATTTAAAATAAATATATAGATTTTTTTAATTTGAGAGCTGCAGTGGAGGGGAAAACGGATGCAGATTGAGAGTAATGTGTATTACATCTAAAAACACCAAACATCCCACGATTAAAAAAAGTTGTTAATTTGATTTTTACATAAGTTTTATTATTTGTTTGAATTATTTTATTTACTTTTTAAATTTATATATTAATTTAATTAATATTTAATTATTTTTTTAAATAATTAATTTTAATAAAACAAAAGGTAATATGACTCACATTACTTATTTTAAATAATACGTAAATCATTTTAAAATAAATATTTAAAGAAATAAATCATTTTAAATGTAGCCAATTTAAATATATAATACAGATATTCTAGTTATATAGTACATTTTAAACATTTCTATTTTAAATAAAATATTATATATATTTTTTTTTTTTCACATTGACTGCTCTAAATTTTTCTCATTATAACCCATTTAATTTTTTTTTCTTCTGATGGTTAGATGACAGCTGACCCCACATCAGGCCTCAATACATAAATACTGTGGTCGATGATATGTGGCCAAGGCCGATATATCGGCCGATATTTGCCATTTTCAAATTTTGACATCGGCCGATAAGTTTTTTCTGTTTGGTCGATATGTTCGAGACTTTTATTTTGACGGCACCTGCACACACAGTGCTCACATTCTCCCTCTTCATTGTTCACTGT
The DNA here is from genome assembly GCF_012432095.1 of Onychostoma macrolepis. NCBI lineage: Eukaryota > Metazoa > Chordata > Actinopteri > Cypriniformes > Cyprinidae > Onychostoma > Onychostoma macrolepis. The sequence continues at coordinate 2,762,870 of NC_081179.1, forward strand.
CGTCGTTTAACAGTTCAGTCTAATACGGATAGAAGTGTGTCCAATAATCAGATAGAACTGTTGAACAAATTAATTAAAAGGTATCCAAAAAAGTATTATAATGATTGCTTTTATATTATTAGTAATAGAAAAGCAAACATTATAATACTTTATCGTTTACCATCAGTATTCAGCAAGTACGCATTTATATCATTCAAACACATGTCTAATAAACAGCTAATTCCACAGACCTTGCAGACTTAGTTGAATCTAGTTGTGAGATCTTGTAAAGTGTGCATTTGTATCCTGCATAATCGTGTGTTTTCTGTGTGAGGGTCAGTCTGACAGGAGGACAGTTCGGCTTCACTGGAGACACCAGATCGACAAACTTTAAACTCGTGATTTCAAACTATGCTGCGCTTTATGCATTTGCCCACTATCATATTCATGTCATTTTTACTGCATGCTGTATGTAAAATGAGTGTTACCTTGGCTTTAGTTGAAAAAGATATTATCCCCAATGCACACAAACTTCCCAGATTCCCAGAGTGCCCTGTTGGTTACAGTGTTTACTTTCATTTTAATTATATATTTTTAAATATTTATTTTAGTGCTGTCAAACGATTAATTGCGATTAATCGCATACAAAATAAAAGTTTTTGTTTGAATAATATATGTGTGTGTACTGTATATATTTATTATGTGTATATAAATACACACACACATACTGTATATATTTTGAAAATATTTACATGTATTTACATGTCTATATTTATAGTCACATAATTTACAAATAAATATATTTAATATATAATCATAACATTTTTCTGAAATATATACACATGCATGTGTGTGTATTTATATATACATAAATATAGGCGATTAATCGCGATTAATCATATGACAGCACTAATTTCTTTATTTGTGAAAAATACTTTAATAGGATTACAGAATCAGGAAGTTTTCATCTAAAGTATAAATATGTTTATTTTACACATTTATTTTTAATATAATACATTTTTGAATTATTTCAAATTTCTCAAACATTAATTAAAATAAATACAAATTATTATTATAAATTATAATTCAAATAAAAAAAAATATACTAATATATATCGGCCACCCTGCTCTCTAAGATATCGGCATCAGCTGTCAAAAAAACAATATCGGTCAACCACTAATAAATACATTTTTTAAATATACAAGTATTTGTATTTAAATAAATGCATTTTTATTTTAAATAAATCATTTTAAATATAGTACATTTTTAAATAAACAAATAAAATGTTTCTGTTTTAAATGAATAATTTTTAAAGTACTAAATATTTTATTTTCATTTACTGCTTTAAACTGTAGTCATTACATACACTATTTAAATGTCTCCTGAGGGTTGGATACAGCCGAGCCCACATCAGGCCTCTCGGAGGGGGGTAACATCACAGGGCTCGTTCCCACCAGGACCCAGCTAGGGGCGCAAGTTTATGACCCCTCTCACACCCAGCCAGACCTCGCCGTCCCGAGAAGACGTTTTATAACCCAACGGATTCATCCCAAATGGAGCTGACATCCATAGCAGGGTCAGGATCTGTTAGACTCATACATCTGACGCTAAGAAAACACAGAAATCTCCGCGCTGTAAATCCAAGCAGTCGCTCACGTGTTTTGGAGCGAGTCGAGTCTCTGTTGATGTCTGCCGTATTAAATTGTTTAGTCTAGGCCTCCTCGTATCCGCGCTGGCTCTTCTGGCCGTTCTCAAGCACACTGGGGTTTTTTGTCTGGGCTGTGATGGCTTTGGTTTTGCGGTGCGTTGCAACGAAACGTCTCTGCTGTTTAGATTTTACGAGCAAACGAGTATGAGGCCCGAGTGGCGTCATCTAGATTCAAACAAGCTGTGGAGCACAGAATCTTTTAAGCATGCTTTAATCTGTGTATGGCATTTAAAGACAACAAATGCATGATGAGACATTTGGATCTGAAGGATCAAAGGTTTGCATTTAAGTGATCCAACTCTGATTAGACTATTGACAAAATGTTTGTGCATTTTCCCTGCCAATCATGCATATTAAAGGAATATTTCAAAGGAAAATTATTACTCTGGCATAATTTACTTCAAGCCTGCAGTATTTGTTTCTTCAGGGAAACACAAATGGAGAAGTTAGACAGAATGTCAACAAAGGGCGGTGATTTATAATATCAAGCAAAAGGACAAACAAGTTTGTGAAACTGGAGCATTTCTTTTGCAGCTGCGTCTTCTAAACGTGCCAATTTTTTATTGTTTACAAGTGCAAATAAGATTTGAGACCTGCGGCGGAGGGGAAAATGGCCTTAGACTGGCAGTACATACCTTCACATATTATTATTATTATTATTACATCTATCTAACATCAAATACATCTCATCATGAACAAATTAAGTGTTTCAATCACTTGAGTTTGATATTTATTAATCCAAGGATCCCTAAATGTTTTCTCAGTCAAACCCTGACATAAAATATCTACTTGAAGGCCCCGATGAGATTTAAAGATCATATTTCAATAATTTAGATATAATCATTTCAATGATTTCTGTCACTTTTAGTTTTATTTTGAAATAAAAATGTTTATTCATTTTAATTTGACATATATATATATATTACATTTATTTAACTATTAGCTTTTCATTCCTGTATAAGTCTACTGACAGAATATTGTAAGAAAGGTACAAGCTTCAAAATAAATTGTAATTTTTTTATTTGTATTTATTATTATTATTTATTTTTTTATTTGTTTTAACAATTTTTCATTTTATTTATTAGTTTTAGTTTTATTTTATTTTTATTTATTTTATTATTTCAATTTAAACTAAACAAAAATAAGACATTTGAAATTATTAAAAGCTGAAATCAAATAAAAAATGTTTTACATTTTATTTTATTCCAGTTAACGTTTATTTTATTTTAAGCAACGAAAATGCATTTTTATGGGTTTTAGTATCAGTTAACAATATTAACTATATTAAATATAAAATCATATATAAATATTTATATATATATATAAATTTGTTACTTTGTTTGTCATTGTTTATATCAGATTACAAGTTTTATGAAATAAAATAGTATCTCTTGAGAAAATACAGACACGATCCACATTTTGCATTGAGATGACTGGAGAGGAAAATGGCCCAATTATCCTAAATTAACATTAATTTAATTTTGTACACTGTAAAAAGTGATAAGTTGACTTAACTTAAAAAAAATTGAGGAAACCCGTTGCCTTAAAATTTTTAAGTAAATGATAATTTAAAAAATAAGTTAATTGAACTGTCAAGTTCACTTAACTTTTATTATTATAATTATTATTATGTACTTAATAATTTTAAGGCAATGGGTTTCCTCAATTTTTTTAAGTTAAGTCAACTTATCACTTTCACTTTTTACAGTGTACTTTTTATTTAAATTTCTTTTAAAATAAAATAAAAAGCATTATGTATTAATTGCAACAAAATAATTTAATTTGTTGTTGGTTTTATTCTAATGTAGTCTGCAAACTTGAATTAAATACAATCATTTCGTAGAGGACCACATTGTCATAAAAGAAAGTATTCGCATCTTGCTGATGATGTTGTTTTGTCTGTTTGAATTGATTCATTGTTAAAGTTTTGTCTCAAATGCAAACCACAGTCAGCAGATGCCAGAACAGATAGATTATTGTTGACTTTGCTCGATGACTTGGTTAGATAGTTTTATCCAGTGCAGAGGAAGTTAAGCAGAAAAAACACTAGTGGGCACCAAAGAGCAGCTCTTACTTTCAGATCATCCAGGCAAAACCTCCGAGCTGAGCTGTATGGACCTCTGGAAGATTACCCAGAATTCCCTGGACCAGCAGTCGGTAGGGAGAAACTAGAGATGGAAATAATGGAGAAGATTAGAGCATGGTTGTGGTCTCAGATAAGTGATGTGAAGAATGCCGTCTAATGTCACGTTTATCATCTCATCATCATCAGGTAACCAGCAGTTCAAGCAGCTTCATAAAAACACTCTTCCTCTGGGATTGTAAGTTTCCTTGCAAACAAACAGCAGGCCAAGACTAAGAAAGCTGTAGAGCTAACGTATAATAATACAAACCAGCGAGTAATGGATTACAAAACACACATAAAACAGCAGATCTAGAAGGACATAAACTAGTGTCGTGCTGAAAGCTTTTTGTTGCTTTTTGCAATGGATCAAATGCTCTTGTAATAGAGATTGTACTCATAAAAATGAATGATTGCACTTCAGTGCATCTACTTCAAATGGTTTGTGGTGTTTAAAGGGAAATGTATCATCACAAATCAGTTATAGATGAACAATTTAACTATAATTTAGCAATTTAACTAAAAAAGTGAAGAAGAGCTACCTCCAAAATCAAATGTTTCCACCAAAGAACAAATTTCTGTCCTTCAGATTTACATTGCAGAGTAATATAAAATATGTTGTTTATTTATTTATTATTATATTGTAATATAAAATATTACAATGGATTTTTTTAGATTTTCATTTATTGACTAAATATTGTGTAATATATATATATATATATACATTCCAATTGATCAATTTTACAGTTTAATTTTAAATTATAATTGAAATTATATTTTAAAAAAGCAATAACTGTGTGTGTGTGTGTGTACTAGATAGATACAAATTAAACATATATCTAGAATATACACATACATTAGATTTAAATGACTGTGTATATATATATATATATGTGTGTGTGTGTGTGTGTGTATTTACAGTATATTTGCAGACACAATTTTATTAAATAATTACCATAAAGATGTTATTTAATTATACACACACACACACACACACACACACACTTTTAATACACACAGCTTTAAATGATTGTAAAAATATATATTAAAAACATTTAAATTACATTATTTTAATAATATGTATTTTTAATTTACATTTTTTAATTATGCAATTAAAAATGCAATTTAAATATCTATCTATACACTGACACATTTTATTTATATTAATATAATAATGCAATCATTTAAACTGTGTACGTGTATATATATATATATATATATTCACATACACACACACACACACACACAATTTGATTTAAATTATTGTAAAAACCATTTAAATTGTACATCTATCTATCTATGTACATACTGTATATATGAGAAACAATTTTATTTTAGTGTTTGTTACACTAAATTTATTTATTTATTTTATTATTGCTACACAATAAATACATACATACATACACATGCAGCGTATAGAAAATCAGCCAACAGACATCATTCATTCAAGGTAATGGTATCGTCATTGATCTTTTATAAAATCAAACAAAAAACATGTTGACCACTATTCTAGCTGTTACTGTAATTACGAAACAGAGTTGTTACCTTACATCAGAGTGACAAAATAATCTCTGTTAAAAGTAAAAACTGACTCGACTCTGGCTCCTTGGGCCCTTTGAAAGCGGTCTGAGGGGGTCTGCTGTTGATTGCGGCCCACCGCTGTGTGACACAGATAAGGCAGGACGGACCCATTCTGAGTTCAAAAGAGCGCTGGAGCCCCCTGCGAGATTACCGTCATTTAAAGATGACCTCTGCCGTGCTAATTTCCTTCTGAAAGCCACAGTTTGGCTCTGCGCTGGTCCTCGTTAAACCCTTAAGAGAGAGAGAGAGAAATAAAGATAGCAGAGAGCAGAGAGCTGAGAGCTCCCGTGTCTGTGCCGCGCGCATAAATTGGGCTTTAGATGTCTGTAGAGTTTGTGCTAAACAGACCTGGAATCTGGTATCCATTATCAGGTCTTTAGGGGCCCTTATAAGGTCATGTTTATTCATACAAACACACAGACTCACTCAAATTCATACACTTATTGCAATACATTAGCCTGCGCTCTGAACTCAAATATTCAATAAAGACATGAAGGTTCCTCAAATTTAAACACTCCAATAATATTAACCAAACTTACACTTACTGTTGAAAAGTTTGGGGCTTTAATGTTTTTGAAAGAAGTCTCTTCTGCTCACCAAGGCTGCATTTATTTGATCAAAAATACAGTAAAAACTGGGAAATATTATTATTACAATTTAAAGTTATCAGTTTTCTATTGTAATATATTGTAAAATGTAATTTATTGCTGTGATCAAAGCTGAATTTTCTGCATCATTACTCCAGTCTTCAGTGTCACATGATCCTTCAGAAATCATAACAATATGATTTGCTGCTCAGTAAACATTTTTAACGGCTTTTTAACTTTTTATCTCACAATTTTGACTTTTTGAATTTTGAGATAAATTAAAAAATAAAAGGCAACTGTGAATTTTTCTCACAGTTTTGAATAAAATAAAAAGTAATTGTGATTTTTTTATCTCACAATTCTGACTATTTTATCACAGTTCTGTGAATTGCGAGATATAAATGCAGAATTTCGAGAACAGAATTGCAAGAAATTCTCACAATTCTGAGAAGAATTGAAAGATAAAAAGGTGTCTTTAATTACCTTTTTTAATTTTTTCCATGGTAGAAACTAAAAAAAAAGGAATTACGAGAAGTAAACTCAGAATTCTGAGAAGAAAAATGGAATTGCGAGAAAGAAAGTCAGACTTCTGAGTTTATATAAAAATATATCTACTTTTAAAAAAAAGTCAGAATTGTGAGATAAAAAGTTGCAATTCATATCAAAGAAAGTCAGAATTGTGCGATATGAACTCAGAATTGTGAAAAAATGTCAGAGTTGTGAAATAAAAAGTTGCAATTACCTTAAAATTGTATTCCATGGTGGAAAGAAAACAAAAGAATTGTGAGAAGTAAACTTAGAATTCTCTGAAAAAAATGGAATTGCGAGAAAGAAAGTCAGAATTTTGAGTTTATGTCTCGTAATTCTGACTTTTTTTCTCAGAATTGAGATTTCATAATAAAGAAAGTCAGAATTGTGCGATATAAACTCATAATTGCGCAAAAAAAAAAAAAAGAAAGTTTAGAATTGTGAAATAAAAAGTTGAAATTACCTTTTTTAATTTTTTATTCCATGGCAGAAATGGGCTTCCATACTTCCATTTCAACTGACGGACAACAAAACAGGTGACAACAAATTCCATAGATGCACACTGAAGGAAAGAACCGAGCCATACAGCATCTAGACCAGAGGATCACAGAGACATGAGGATGCACGAGCTTAGCAACCACCGAAAACACCCTAGCAACCACCTATAACACCCAGGTAGAACATAATGCAAGATTATTGGTTCTGTTCCAAGGAATCACAAACGATTATCAATTTATACCTAGAATGCAAATCATTTTGGATTAAAATGTCTGCTAAATGTGTAAATATATGAATAAAGATCAACTCCCAACCACCCACAAGATCATGCTGGTGAATTTTACACATGCAAAAACAGAATATGTAGAAATCTACTTATTATTATGGATTCTTCTACAATTTGAACCACCCAGAGCATGATATCTGTTTGTATTTGTCTAAAGCCTCAGATGCACAACTCAATCCACTGTGTGAGTGTGTGTTTCTCCAGCTGCGAGCATGTGGCTTTGATTATTGGCCGCTCTGCCCAGGGGGAGCGATGATTGAAACTCCAGACTCCGGCCTGGCAGAACACTGTTTATTATATCGTCTGGCAATTATTTCACTCATGATTGCTAATTTCAGGAAATTAGATTTGTGTGAGGGAGAGACAAAAAAAAAAAAAAGAGAGACGTGCGTCCGAATGTATAATGCATATGCCATAATAGGATGATGAGGATGGCTTCACAAAGGTACTATACATTGTTAAAACAATTCCGTAAAATTTACGGTAAAAAAACGGCAGCTGTGGTTGCCGGAATTCTACCGTAAAATATACGGTAGCAACGTTTTAGGTTTTACGGTTTTAACTTAAATTTTACGGTTAAATAGCATAATTTCATTAACTGATATAATGTTAATACACCAACCTATTGAAGTACTGAAATCTGTTTTGTACCTTTGAAATACACTGATAACCACCAAATGCAGAAGGTGATGAGAAAGTCACATGATGAACCAAAGCCCATCACAAGCAGCTTTTAAATAATAACATATATAGAAGGTGCACAGAGTCATTCACACAAACACTAAACACCATCATGCTGAGACTCATTAAACTGAAATATGCAATAAACATTAATTTAACAACATTAGATGTAATATACAACCCTAATAAACATAACTGATAAGAAAAAACTAAGAAGAAACCTAGTTATTTCAAAGAAAAAACATCAAATTCAAACAAAATTTGAAATGCAATGCAGGGAATTCTGGGAACGTCAATTTATGGTTTTTCCCTGTAAATTTTACATTCTTTTTCACTTCCAAAAGCGGTATTTCACCATAAAATTGTCTGAAATGTCTATTACAGTTTTTCACCGTATATATTAGGGGAACTTACCGTTAACCATTTAACAGGTTTTTACCGTAGCTTTTTCACAGTTTTTTTACCGTTAAAATCACGGTCATTTTTTACAGTGTAGCCTACTTATTGAACGCAGCTCATCCGATCAAATTTCAGTAGGCTACTTTTTCAGTAGCATTGCTTTCTGAAGTATTTTTTTTCCCCTTATATTGATGGCATTTTACTTTTTTTGATTTTGGAACCATGAAGCGGTGTATCGTTTCAGCTGGGAAAAAAAAAATATTTCTGGAATGATTCCAACGATATCGTGTCTCTGTGTCTTTATCGTTATAGCTGTAGTGTGGACTCTCCTATTCTTTAATATTGAGAACGATTTTTAGAACTCTTTATCGTTATCTGTATAGTCATCGTCCTTGGTGTGAACGGACCTAAAGGCATAGAAAAACGATATGGTTGGAATCACTTCCAAAATGATTTTTTTTCCCCAGCCGATGAACGATACAAACATTGACAGCCAATCAGAATCCATCCTGCTGTAACGAGCTCAAGAATTTAAAGCGGCAGACGAGCGCACGCTTAGAATAAACAGACGATATAGTTCACCGGTGTGGACGCTAATATCGTTATCTTTATCGTTCTTGGTGTGAACGTGGCTTTATATCTCGCAATTCTGACTTCTTTTCACAGAATTTTGAGACATAAACGCACTATTGTGAGTTATAAAGTGCAATTCAGAGGAAAAAAAATAGCAATTCCTACTTTATAACATGCAACTGTGTTAAATTCCAAATTGTGATATATAAATTCGCGATTCTGAGAAAAAACAAAAACAAAACACAATTGTGAGTTTATATCTCGCAATTCTGTCTTAATTTCTCAAAAATGCGACTTTATGTTTCAGAACTGGGAGTTTATTTCTCAGAATTGTGAGTTTAAATTTGGCAATTCTGCCTTTTTTCTCAGAATTATGAATTTAAATCTCATAATTGAGCATTCAGCATAATTTATGAGGCAGCTACTTTGCTTTGCAACATTTCCCTTCAGAATTATTTATTCACCAGGAATTATACATTTATACAACAGAAAATATCAAATTAATTTATCTCTGGGAAAAATAAATGGGATTTTTACTTCCGGAGCCCAAGTTGAAATAGTCTTCATGCCTCATAAACGGTTTCTCAACGTCTAGAATGCTTCTCCCCGCGTCTGTGAATCTTTGTTGGGACATTTGGTGAGATGAAACCAGAGGTTTACCGCGGAGGCGTCTGGAAAGAGCAAATAAAATCAATCAGTCAGAGTTTTGTCAGCCTGATTTATTGCTCAATGGCCTCTATGAGTGAATGAATGGTCCAAAACATTGGCAGCGTGGATGAATTTCATTCTTGAGATTTCAGAGAGTATGATTTCTAACCAAGAGTTTGTAGAAATATTTCATATGTCTGCAGATTGCATGATATTGATCCTCTCCAGATGTACGGTGAGGGAAAGCGAACCCTCAGCAATCATAATTCAAACCCTCTTGAGATGTTATGATAGAAATGTAATTAAACTTTAATCACTCTCTTTAATCAAACCAACCTTCATCCAAGAAAAAGTGTAGTGTGACATAACTGAAAACCTAATCAACTATCTGTAACTTGTAAATCATATCAACAGTTATCAAATCATGAATTATTTAAAACAGAGCACTTGTTTTGGACAGCTTTTGCATATAAAATCGTTTATTTCCATATGAATTATTAATTAAATATCAGTTTTAATATCACTTACCATTGGTTTTATTTAACATGGGTTAACAGGCTACAGCTCTTATTGATATAATTATGTACCCTTACAAACAAAAAACTGTCATGATAACCATATATATATATATATATATATATATATATATATATATATATATATTTTTTTTTTTTACAAGGAAAAAACAAAGAAAAACATAACCATAATTTGGTGGTATATATATGTTATAGTGTTATATAAAATAGTACATAAAGTCACTTGGTACATTACAAAAAATACCATATTAAATAGGCCAATATAAATATATTTATACCATCCACGGCTCTAAAAGTTCAATAAATTAACCAAGAGTCTCTTTTAAACAACAAGAAGCTTCACAATATCAATTTATTGTGTAAATAAAAGGAATTTTTGCTTAAACCACAAATCCTCAGGATCATCTTGCAAACCATTTAGCTAAAAACTGCACGTTAGCACAAGTAGCTGCACAACACAAGATCCAGGGGGCCTGGATGGATCCACATCAAGGGGGTGGAGATTGGTAGGTTTAGGGGTGGAGGTGGGTGGGTTTAGGGATCAGGGGGTGGAGACGGGTAGGTTTAAGATATGTAAGGTGGGAGGAGTTGGATCTGGATCCAACCACACCCCCTGGATCTTGCTCCTCAGTTAGCAAGCTAAATTAGGTGCTAAAACCATAGCAAGGCCAATGGAAGCACTTTTTTTTTTTTTTTTTTGTGCTACTGTAAAATCAAAGTAAATTAATATATGAAGTTTTAAGACTCTTTCTGATTATTTTGGTTAATCTTATATCGAATCAAAATGGCATTTGACTGAGTTTACCATAGTAAGAGTCTCTATAAACTCGATTTGGATGATCAGTATTTGTGGATTATTCTGCTAAAGGCAAAAGAAGCGCGCGTCCGTGATTGCGCGTGCGCGAGTGCTCCGTCCTGCCCCCAGAACGCGCAGCGGACACGCGCTCATTAAAGCCCTGACAATCAGCCACAACGCGACTTTCTCTCTGAGTTTCTCCTCTCAAAGACTTTAAAAGACTCTCTCTCGTGGATAAATGGATCTCTGTGTGATCGTGCTGTTGTCTTTGTTCGGGTTTCTGCGGGGCCAAGGTGAGTTTACCTCAAACATCGCATCACTGCTGCTGTTACAATGCATTCATGTAGAGTTCGCAGAAAAGCGGACTGTGAATAAAACACGGTGTTATTATGACATAATAACATGTAAATCTGACATTACACGTAATGTCCGTCTGTCTCCATGTGCTTGCATTTCCTCAAATTGTTTTCGTATACAAGTGTTTAAACGTGTCTTGAAAGCAAAATAAGATGAAAACAGAAAAGTGTATTATAATATATTACAGAAAGTCACTTGGTACATAAAAAAAAAAAAAGACAGGTTTTGAATAAGTATTAGGCTATATATATATATATATATATGCATAGCCTATATATACATATAATTTGTTTTATATATTTATTTATTTTTAATAGATGGTATGGTAAAGTGTAGTATAGCATACCATAGTATAGTACAGTATAGTTGGTTTTATTTATAGTAACTTTTCTATGTATATATATATATATATATATATATATGAATCTAATAAAAGTATATTAAAATGTATATTAAAACATTTAAAAAGTATATATTTAATTTTATTTTTTTAAATTGTGAATAGTATATGTATATTATATACTATATTATTACATTAAAATATCATTTATTATACACTATATTTTATGTAGTAAATATTCTATTACAATTTACTATAATGTATTAAAAAGTCATTAAAATGTAATTAAATACATTTAAATATAAATACATATAAAAATATGTACATATATTTAAATACATTTATATATTTACACACACATTTATATATTTAAATATTTATTTAACTAAACAAATATGTGTGTGTATTTTTTAACATCAGTACGTCTTTGTATAATAAAATGAGTCTCTTGCTGATCTCTTAATGAAAGGCTTGTTCTCACTAAACTATCATTTACCCCTGCAGAGGTGTTTTATTCTGAGTCACAGATACTGTGTGGTAGAAGAAGTTGTGTGAATATTTAGATGAGGGGGCGTGGTCTGGTTTGCAGTAGCCAATGAGTGTTTGCTATGCGGGATGCAGCCCACAGCATGTGGACGGCGTGTGATACGGCACACAAGATGCTCTTTGCTGCCAGATAGTGAAGTTGCATTCACCAGCCGGGGTTGACTAGTTATCCTAATACCAGTGAGAGATTCATTCCTCACACGCTCTTGCATTCAAACATCACCGCACAAATGTGGTTTGTGGGTGGAGGTCATAATTCAGAACAACAAACTGTGTTTAAACAGCGGCAACAGAAATGGACCAGTTTACTTGAATAGCATGTGGGTGGTGTTTTCATAGATGGGAAGGTTGAGCTGCCCTCGTGCACTAATGCTGTTCTTAATTCACTTTTAAGAGCATTTTATCTTAGTTTTATTGGGCTTTAAAAAGTTTCTATTACAGAAGCAACTATTTTCATTATTTACTGCACAGCACAGCTATAATAAACCATCTGCAAATTATTCTGGATAACTGTTTGATTTTATTTGATATAAATTTTGTAATCTAAAATTATTTTTAATTTAATGTATTTTTTTAATTTCATTTTTTATTTAGTCCATTTTTTATTTTATTTAAATTTTATTTTATTTTTAATTTAACTTAAATTATTTTAATATTTTTTTTTATTTGACTTTATTTTATTTAACTCTGGTTCATTCTGCTCGAATAAATAAAAATGTTTGTATTCATGTGGAGAAATTGCTGCTTATAAAAGCCATTTGGCATTTCGATTACTGTGCAAACCTGCAGGAGAAGAGTCCAAAAGACTCATCTGCCAAAAATATTTTGTGTTTTGGCAGATGATGGAAACCGCAGGGAAATTAATGATCTGTTTGATCCAATTGAGTCCACTTGCGTCAGCTGATGGTTGTTTGGAAATGTTTTTGGAGTAGTTTTTATGGCCTTTAATCTTTGGGAGAGAGTCAGACGTGTTTGACGGAGTTGACTAGCTGCCCATCAACAAATTACTTCATCCGCCAGACGCTAAACATTATTCAGCATGAGTGGAAAAATGCTTGTGGAAAGAAAACAAACAAGGCAGAGACAGTCCAGACAGGACAGATATTGATTTCTGCAAACGATATCAAGGAAATTGAATAGAACAATGGCTACTTCAGAATGATGATTAAAAACAAATAAATCAATAAATTAACACACAGACCCTCATCAGACTAAGCTCTATGTCTGGTATGGAAGAGACAATCAGAAAAGTGGGCGGGGCACATCATAATGCTTATCAGCTCAGCTCATGAATATTAATGATGTGATGCCCAGTAGTTCTACTTGATTGGCTGAAAGACAGACTTCGTTAGGTGGGAGAATAGAATAGAATAGAATAGAACAAAACAGAATAGAATTGTCTGCGAATAATTCATCTCATCATATCGTCTTCCTAATTATGTTCAAAATCCTTTGAAAGGGAAGAAAAGCAAAAGGCCACAGGCAGGATTTGCTTTCTCACCGAGTGTCCAGGAAGAGTCTTTATTTTTAGCCGCAGGGTTTGGGCCAGTAACATTTTTAAAGGGGTTTTCCATGTGCCATCCATCCCTAATTAGACAAAGGTCACGCCACCATCTGATCCAAACACTTCAGACCTTATTTCCATTTCCTTACAAAGAAACTCTTAAACTTTTAACATCTCACACAGCTCGGATTTGCCAGGATACCAAATTCTCCAATCAAAAGTCAGAGATTTTAATATGAACTCGAACATTTCTCATCTAATTCTTCCAAGATCAAATAATTTGAGCTTGTATTCACGTTAATTTATATAATTTATTCATTATATTCATTTTTTTATAAATCATAATTATTACAATATTTTACAATGTTTCCTTGGGAAAAAAAATATTATTATGATTATAATTATCTTCAAATAATCTGACTTGGTATAGCCTACACATTAATATATTTATTTAATATATTTATTAATTCTTATATTTCTTAATTGATTATAAAAGTAATTATTATAATAATTTCTAAAATATATTATGATGAAAATATATTATGATATATAAATACCTTATGCAAAAATCAATTTTAATTATAAAATTAAATATAACAATATTATGTTTAATTTAAAAATATAATATGATCATAAATAGTTTATGCATATACAATTTATAGTTTATGTGAAGATTGTTTTAAAATCACTTAATATTTCAGAGCCTATTAAATGTTAAAAATAATGGCTTTCAATTATACTGTAATGTTGAATGGCTATAATTAATACGTAAAATTGCATTTAATAGAGACCCCAGTAGCAGTATTGGTAGTAATGCTTCATTAATAATAGGCTACTTTGTAAAAAGATGCCATTAAAAACATATTTAAAATATACTATCTTTATGTTGTTTCTACATTAATTTAGAGGTTCAATGTGAAATTATGACAATATAAATATGCGATTAATCATGATGAATTACAGAGAAATGTGTGATTACTTTTTTAAATCGATTGACAGACAGCACTAATGTTAACCTTTTATAGATTTTTAAATTTCAATTTAATTTCTAATTTTATAGGTCCCCCCAGAAAGAGATCGGGACGGCCCCCTTCAAATTTTCTGTTCGATAATCCGGCCCTCAAATGACGCTAATTAAATAGCCCTGCTCTAATCCGTTAACACGGGTGCGGAAAAAAATACGCACCACATACACACTGCAAACAGAGCATGTATGAAACAGGTGTAACACGATGGACTGCTCCGTTTGCCAAAAACATGCGAAGGACAAGAATCTCAACGTTTTTAGGACAAAAAAAGAGATAAATGTTTGTTTTTTTGTTTGTGTGGCAAAAAGTTCATTTTAGGCCCTGATTATAATTATAAATCTTATACTCTAATTGTAATAAAATATCTATTTTTGACATTTCAGATTCATTTTGTGTCTAATATGCATGGAAAATCAGCTAGATAACCCCTTTATCACTGACAGAAATCTATTTTTATATTAAACATATTAATATATTTGTATTAATTCAATTAAATATATTAACTTAATATAAATACACTGAAAAAAAAAATGGTGTAGACACAGAATTCACTCAGAAATTGCTAGTGCATTTCACAAAGAAACAGCAAGTAACAAACTGATTGA
Organism: Onychostoma macrolepis; assembly: GCF_012432095.1. Taxonomy (NCBI): domain Eukaryota; kingdom Metazoa; phylum Chordata; class Actinopteri; order Cypriniformes; family Cyprinidae; genus Onychostoma; species Onychostoma macrolepis. The sequence continues at coordinate 2,778,173 of NC_081179.1, forward strand.
CCATGAAATTAAAAAGTAGAAAGACTAAAATTGTATTTTCTTTTAAAAATGTTCTCTAATAATCTTCGTTTTATTTACAACTATGAATTCTTTCACAGTGTATATTTAAAACAATGCACAATACAGTTTTTCATGGCTGTGAGAGATATTAATGGCTGGTAAATGTTCTCGATTTAACCACCATTTTTCACAAGTACAGTTTTGGACCCTGTTCTCTTATTGTTTCTCCTTGCAAGCCATTTGCTGTCCATAGTGACGAATCTAGCGCTCACGGCCTAACCACAAACCTTAGACTGTGCCAGAAATCAGCTGGTAAGTGACAGACGCTGAAGAGAGGCTGGTAAAAACGCAGATTTGAGATAATGCAGGAATTCATCAGACAGGACAAGCCCCAGCAAATCTAATGCTGCATGTGGGGCTTTAACAGAGAAGACAGTCAGCAAACCAGCAACTTGAAATGCTTCAGATTTGGTTGTAAAATGTGACTGTACCAGACTAGCTGGCTCGGCTCTGGATCTCCTTTACAGGCCGAGTTTGAGCTTTAACTTAATGCCTGAGCAAACCTCTAATCTGCATGTCTGTGTGTGTGGGAATGGTCTGGATTGGATTTGGTGTGCGTAATGTCTTTCCTGTTTTTTTTTTCCTTTCCAGAGACCACAGATCCCGTCTCGCTGGACTACTGCTGTAAAGATGGCAAAGAAAGAGGCCAGGAGTCTCAGGACTGCACGAGTCTGCCGCTCATCTCCGAATCCACCACCTGCAGGTAGGCGTGCGCGATATATATCGTCTGTGATAATATCGTAATTGTTGTTTTAACGATGTGCAATTTGACATTATCGAGTATTTTGCAAAAACCATTCAACCTCACGTTGTGTCAATCACGTTCACACACTGCATCTGAAACTTTCGTCCGTCATAAAAAAATTCGGATCAGGGTCTATTTTCTGCGTTTTCGCATCCGTAGCAAGCATTTTGATAGGAAAGGATGACGAATACGAAACAAAAAAAAAAACACGAAAAAACGCATATGAAAATTTCGGACTCAGTGTGCAATGACCTTTAGAGTGCTGTTTTTCTCCAAATATGACTATGAATACAAATGTGATATTGATTTTTTTACATCAGTTAAATAAACAAGAAGTTAATTAAGAGACTTACTGTAGGTTTTAGACACTATATTTCCTGTTTTTGTGTATTTCGACAACAAAAATAATTCCAAACACAGGCAAAGCACTGTTTTGTGTCTCTGAGCAACATGACGGTGTTTCGTTCCTGAATGAATCAACCGTTTAATTGATTCAGTTCAATCGCAATGACTCACACATTAACAGTGCCACCTACTGGCAGTTTTTATTTCACATTCAGAGTATCTTTTTATTATTTAAATAATTTCAGATATCAGTATTCAACGTTCTATGTTTAATATATCAAAACATTATTTATGAATTTGTAATTGCATGTTAAATGCATTCATGTCCTGCATTAAACTGCGAGTAAATACATCTAAATGCCACTTCAGATGCAGCGTCTGTGTTGATTTCATTTGCTTGGTAATAGCCCAAATGTCTTAATATTCTAATTCACTGATTAAATGTAAGAATTTGACTCAAAAGTTAATGGACACTTTAAGAAAAATGGCTTTATAAAGGTAAAAATGCCCATAAAATGTAAAAATCTGTTTAAACTTATAAGAAAAGATTCATTTCTATCAGTGTGAACTGACCAGTACACAGAATATGAAGAATATCAAAAACTTTAGGAGTCAGCTGTCTATGGCAGTCCTTAAGATACCAGCACAATAACACACTCAGCAAAATATTGTCGAATTATCGTTATTATCGAGATAATCCCAGAAAATATTGAGATACTATTTTTTGTCAGGTTTCAGGTTTGTTCCTCACCATCTGAGATCTACCAGATTTCCACAGAAAACACTTAAAAGAGAAAACAAATCTGTTTGTTAGTTGTTAGTTTGTTAGCTATGGGGTAAAAAACTGAAATAACACTTTCCCCAGTTCATTAATCACAGTACATTACATTACTTGTAATATGTTGTATTACACGTTTTATGGAATGTTATGTTTAAATATGCAAATTAGGCGTTTTATCTCATTACATATGCACTAATTTGCATATATTTCCAGAGCATATCTGAACGTTGGATTTGTTTGATTTCGTTGACATGTTAGGTTTTTACAGAGGGGATTTTGTTGGTGTCTCTTATCACCTCATAAATCAGAAAATACTGCCAACAAAAAAAATTTAATAAAAAAAAAAAAAAAAAAATCACCATGTTTTTAGGAATAAAATGTTATATAAATCAGTCCGAATTATATATGAACACACCCATCTATAAAAACCTTCAGAATATAGAACATGGTTAAGTGTGTAAGTGCTGCTGATATGAAGAAACAAACTCATTTTGAGATAACCTGCTTTAAAAATATGCACTGTAATTGTAATATACATATGCAAATAAATACAGTTTAATAAAATAAACACTTAAATGTGTATTGTAGATGTTTTCTTTCCACTAGTCAACAAGTTATAGGAGCAAAGTAGCCCAAAATTTCAAAATGGAACTGAATTGAATTGAATTGAAAAAGCAATGGTTTTGCCTACAGCGTCTCTCCTTAAAGGAATAGTTCACCCCAAAATGGAAATTTAGTCAACATTTACTCACCCTCAGGCCATCCAAGATGTAGATGAGTTTGATTCTTCATCAGATTTGGAGAAATTTAACATTGCATCACTAGCTCACCAATGGATGTGAATGGGTGCCATCAGAATGAGAGTCCAAACAGCTGATAAAAGCATCACAATAATCCACACCACTCCAGTCCATCAGTTAACATCTGGAGAAGACAAAAACTGCATGTTTGTAAGAAACACAGCCATCATTAAGACGTTTTTAACTTCAAACCGTTGCTTCTGGCCAAAATATGAGTCCCTGATGTGAGAGACAGCAAGAGATGGACTTTTTCACTGGAGGAAGTGTTATGATAGGTTTTGGACTAGAAGCAACGGTTTGAAGTTAAAAATGTCTTAATGATGGATTAGTTTCTTACAAACACGCAGCTTTTGTCTTCTCAAGATGTTAACTGATGGACTGGAGTGGTGTGGATTACTTGTGGATTATTGTGATGTTTTTATCAGCTGTTTGGACTCTCATTCTGACGGCACCCATTCACTGCAATGTGATGCAATGCTACATTTCTCCAAATCTGATGAAGAAGCAAACTCATCTACGTCTCATGTGGCCTGAGGGTGAGCGCATTCTCTGCAAATTTTCATTTTTGGGTGAACCATTCCTATAATAGTAAATACTATATAGGTATAGGCATAATCTACCACAATTTAGTTCCCATCGGATGGATAAAAACCTGTGAATGCATCCAATCAGATTGACACAATTTTGTTTCCAAAAGCAATTTTTGCTTAAAATATGCATCTGTGCAGAAGCAATGCCTCATCAGTAGAAGTGGCCACAGTGGCTTTGACTTTCACGATAAGATCAGCGTTTAGTCTCAGTGCCAGTCAAAGCTGATCTTGTTACTCTGGCATCAGACGCGTTTGCCTTGGCCTTCCAAGTGAGCTGGAGTTTGTTTAAATGAGAGAGTGCGAGAAAAAGGTGGTGACGGTTTGGATCTCTTTGGTAGGGGGGCTCGCAGAAACGGGGCGCTTAGACGAACGGGAATATTTCCAGATCCAGGAAATTCCACTGAGGTGAAACTCTAGTCAGACGGAGAAGAGAGCGCGACCCAAATAACAGGAAATCTGCAGATTATTGCAGACACCAAAAAGGGGAATAACAAGTGAAAGGAGAAATTGCAGACTTCTCCCTTAAAAGGCTGTTCGGAGGTGCATGGCGACCACAGACGGGTGTCTTGGGCTTTCCTGCAAGGATGATTGTGAAAGAGGGTGAAGCAAGAGCGAAAGAGACAAACAGCGATCGTCTTACCGTAAAAACTGGGCTCCATGCGTCAGCGCGGCGGTCCAACCTGGAGCAGAACCAAACTATGACGCCCTGCAGTCAACAGAGCTCTCCACTTCTGCTCTGCAACATCTGTCCTGTGGTTTACAATGGCCAGGAAGCAGAATTCATTTAACAAAAGTGAATTAGAAGGAACTTTGGGGTCTTGCACAATCTGAACCGTCTTTTCTTGGTAATCAGAAGTCCTTTAGTCTGTTTACAGTGTTGGACAGATTACTTACAAATAGTAGTTCACTACTGATTACAAATTAAATGATGAAAATTTGTAGTTAGTAATGTTATCTGTTAGATTACACAGTTTATTCTGATTACTTATCAGGGTAGAGTAAACTCGTTCATCACAGAAATATAAATATTCTATATAATAATTAGAAATTATATATAAGACTATATAAAAATAGAAAATATGATTATATTTATTTCTTATTATATATCATTATAAATAATTATATATTATAATCATATATAACATATACTGTATGTGTGTGTATATATATATTTAATCTAAAAATAATAATTATTATTATTTATGTCAGAATTATTCATATAATTAATTTTATAAATGATAAATAATATATATTTGATTTTTATCAAACAAACCAGGTTTCGTGAGTTGATGAAAAGCTGATAATTAATATTTCATAAAAAAGAATATATTTTTAAATAAACATAAATGAATAAATAACAAATAAAGCACAATAAACAACATCAATGAATCAATACATTATGAATAATTTACTGCCATTGTGTGAATAATATAATAATTTAGTTGGTCTTAAAAGTTGGTCTTTTGAGGATTTTAAAATGTAATATAATTTTATATATATATATATATATATATATATACTGAAATAAATTGGGGTAGAACAGTTTTCACTCAGAAATTGCTAGTAAATTTCACAAGAAAATAGTATAAAAAGTGAAACAGTATTTTCTCGTAAAACATACTCCAATAATCTTATTTGAAAATTCAAGAAATCGTTATTTTTACAGTGTATGATTATATAATCTTATTACAAGTACTTTTAGTACTAATTAAAATTACTTAATTTTGTGATCTGATTATGTAATCCAGATTAGATATAATCACTTATACTACCCAGCACTGTGTATTTATTATTTAGCTGATATTCACATCTAGACAATGGACACGTTGTGCTTGACCTCTATAATCTGTTTATTACAGTCCAGATCTTAAAGCACTCGCCGACTGACCCGCTTCATTTTGTCCTGATCTGACTGTGTGTGCTTGTCTCGTAGGATCGCTCAAGAACAGTGCTGTACTGCGGTTCTTGAAGACAACATATGCACCAGCGGCATCAATATGGCGAAGGACCAGGGCAGTTGTGACGCCCTCTTGTCCAGCAGCACATGTGAAACGAAGACGGCTAAGGTGCTAGATTTTCTCAGTACATGCATATTAATGCTGCATATGATATTTGCATGTTTTATGAATTTACTTTATTCAGTACCAACATGTTTTATTAACATTTTTTATTATTATTACAGTTATTATTATATTGAAATTTATTATAATGTAATGTATTACATTGCATTTTAATATATTATTATTATTATTATTATATTAAATATGATTTATATATGTAAATATTATTAAAATGGAATAATACACATAGTATATAATATATACAATACTGACTATTTAACATTTAAAAAAAATGATATAGTGTACATTTTTAATATTTGGATATACATGTTTTTAATTTTTTAGTTAAATTATATAATATATTTATTATATTATATAAAATATATTAAAGATTATTATTCGATTAAAATATGTAGTATCTCTCGCTCTCTCTATATATAAATATAGTAAATAATATTAGTATATAATATGTAAGTAAATGATATTGTATGTATAATATGTATGTAAATGATATTTTATGAAATATGACTTTTAGCTCACTTGGGCTAGTGGAGCCAAATTGTCTTCATTTTGAACAGTATATCATTTTATCCTTTAAAACCTATAACAAACTTCTTTTTGTGAAATGTTTAGCTTGGAAAATGTACTCACTCTATCTCTTTTCAACATAAATGACATCTGCGTTTATATTTCACACCTAACGCATTGAAATTCACATATTTTAGGTGTGATCTGAGTGTTTGTGGCTGTTGTATGTGTGTTCGCTAGAGAGAGCTTGTACAAACAAGTCTGTGTCAGACACTCAGATCACAATAAGATGATAAATGTGGCTTTTAAAGCCCAAACTCTTCTTCATGTAAACTCCGAGACTGAGGGGTAAAAATAGCCGTATTTCTCTCAGAACTGTTTACATTGCGCAGGAGGGAACTTGCCCACATTACAGAAGTGCAGGTTGTTTCTGTCAGCCGCCGTTATAAATCCAGCTCCGATTACACACAGGCTCTCCGCCAAACCTTAGGATGAGGAATAGAGTGTCTCTTCAAGGTTTAATACACACCTGAGTGTGTTTGGACATTACGATCCTCCAGGTGTCTGCCGTCTTCTGGGAAACATTCATCTCGGGTTGTCAGCGAGACTGTAAGAGCGCTTAAAAGCACCTGTCAGACGTATTGCTCTGCGTTATTTATGCGTTTATTGCTAACCACCAAGACTAATTTATCTGAAACGATTCATGGCAGGTATTAGATGATCTTTGGACAGGTTTAAGCTCTGTTTAAATCACCAGAACTGTTTGTGTTTCCTCTAAATCTCTAGATGAGCGTTTTCTAGTGCCGTTTTCTGTTCTCAGAAACCTCATTTGTTCAGTTTATTCAAATCATTAATACATAAAAGATGCACAGGCATTTGACTTAAAGGATAATTCACGCAAAAATTATATTCTTGGGTCCTGTGTGTTTTGGATGAGAGATTTCCAGCAAATTTTGACTTAATTTTCAGTCTGTTACTCTGTCAAAAACTTACTGTATATAGTGCACAAGTAGTATGCCTTTATGAACTACTTTTTCTTTACATTTATGCTGCTTTTTATCCATTTTGGAGCTTGACATTTAAATGAATGAATGAATTCTCAGGAACCACACTCCAGTGGTTTGAAACTTACCTCTCAGATAGGTCCTTCAAGGTATCTTGGAGAGGTGAAATGTCCAAGTCGCAACATCTAACTACTGGGGTGCCTCAGGGCTCAGTTCTTGGACCACTTCTCTTCTCTGTTACATGGCATCACTAGGCTCTGTCATTCAGAAACATGGCTTTTCATATCACTGCTATGCTGATGACACTCAACTCTACCTCTCATTCCATCCTGATGATCCGGGGATAGCTGCTCGCATCTCAGCATGTCTAACAGACATTTCTTGCTGGATGAAGGACCATCACCATCAACTCAACTTGGCTAAGACAGAACTGCTTGTGGTTCCAGCAAACCCAGCACTTCATCACAATTTCACCTTCCAGTTAGGCTCATCAACCATAACTCAGCCAGAAACCTTGGAGTTATGATTGATGATCAGCTGACTTTCTCAGATCACATCGCTAAAACTGCCCAGTCCTGCAGATTTGCTTTATTCAACATCAATAAGATCAGGCCCTTTCTTTCGGAACATGCTTCAAAACTCCTTGTTCAGGCTCTTGTTCTGTCCAGGCTGGACTATTGCAATGCTCTCTTGGCAGGTCTTCCAGACAGTTCGATCAAACCTTTACAATTACTGTACTGTACATTATTACATTTACTATTATTATCAGTGGTCGAACTGTAGCTAATTTTACAATGATTACAAAATTTGTCTAAAAAGGTTTTTATTTAATGAAATGCTTTTTAATTATTTTTATTTTTTTTAATATCTATTTATAAGCTCCTTCTGGTCAGTATGGCTAATTAATCAATATTTTGCTGCATGTGTCTTTGTGCTGGCACCTTGGCTGGTTTAGGCCTGTCATGGATAAATAATGATGAGAATAAAAATGCCAGTAGGTGGCAGCAATTCCCTGTTTTAATCTTTTTTTACATTTATTATTATTTTTTTTTTACAGTCTATGGTTTTAATAAATGTTGAATCTATTGAATAATTCAAATCAAACTATTCTTTCAAAACGGAAAACGGATTCAATTAGAAACGAAACAAAACAAGTGGAGGGGCCATTGAATTCAGGGAACGAAACACCATGTTGCTCTACACTGTTGTATAAAATTATTAGCATATTTATGCTCGCGCACATGTGCTGTTTCATTGTTTGTGCAATGAATATAAAAACATAAAAACTTACATGGATATTTTTTCTTTCATTGTGTAAGGAGGCGAATGAGATGTGAGACGTGCAGATCCATTTGCAAGCTTTATTCCAAGATGTGGTCAAAAACATAGGCAGGGTCAAAACATCAGCAAACAGGTATAACACAGGCAAGACAAAGAGTAATCCTAGGGCAAGCGTGGGTCTTTGATCGGCGAACAATATCCAGAGGGCTTGATAAGAGGGGTAGTCCAATAACATGAGCAATAGTCCAAACGAGGTACAAACAGAGTCTGAACGGCGAGACAAGGGTTAATCCAAGATATGGGCAGGAAACAGGAAACAAGGCAACACGAAATGACTAGACTAACTGGAACTGGGAACTAGACTCAGTAAAGCAGCTATCACTTGGAGAGTGATAAACGCAGAACAATACTAGAGACTAAACAGAAACACGGAATGGCTTGGTAAGGCAGCTAACACTAGGAGAGTGCTAAACGCTAGAACAATACTCGGCAATCTGAGCAGGAACTGAGTGCATGTTATATGGTGTGTGTAATAGCTTTCAGATGAGTGTGTGATTGGTACAGCTGTGTGCAATCAGTGCAATGGAACATGGGAAATGTAGTCCAGGGTGATGTGTAACAGATTGTGTGGCGTGAAAGTCAATGTAATCAGAGGGCGACCTCTGGTGGCTAGCGGATGGAAGTCCATGAACCAGATTCATGACACATTGCTTTAATTATAATGGCATTCTAACTGTATTCTAATGGGCTTCATCGCGCATTCATCGCGAATGTTCTTGGACTCTCAAGACGTGTTTTTGTTTGTTTTTTGCAAAGTCGGTGACTCCATAATGTCAGCTCTCTCAGTCCCTCACACACATACAGCACAATTACATTATGTCAGGGAAATGTCTTTAAATTCTAATCAAGGAAAAATCATACCTTCTGTTGTCTTCTTTTTAAAGAACTTCAAAAGTTGCGCTTGAAACACTTTGTGCAAAAAATTATTAATCTAAAGGGGATGGTAAGGGGGGATGGTGGTTTTACTGAGGGGATAATTTTTGTCATTTTTTTTTCCATCAGGGGGATGCCATCCTCCCGCATCCCCCCTCAATATATTATCATCACAAATATTAGATAGAATATATTATTTAATATGTAATTGTTTGTGTATAAATATACAGCGTGTGTATATATATATATATATATATATATAATTTAAAAACAAATATATTCTATTTATATATTATATTATTATATTCTATACCTAAATTTACATTGTTGATGACCTGTTCCTTTAATTAGCTTGTGTTTATATACAGATCTCTATTTTTCCACATTTAGCTCCAGCTCTACATCTTAATCTCAGAAAGATCTGCAAAAGTGAGTTATCACTGACAGTGTGCGTCTGAGTCCAGCATTAGTCTTTATCTGTGTCTGGGAAACAGGCCACGCTGCTTACGGTCAGGATCCGTCCTCTAGAGGAACATATTTTCTGTTTTCTCTCTCTTTCTCTCCTGCTTCAGTCTGTGTGGTAGGAAAGGATTCGTAGTTATTTTTCACATAGGTGTGAACTCTGTTTGGTGGACAGACTCCAACAAATCATCAAAAGACTGGTGAGAATAAAGACACAGCACTTCTCTGTGTCTGTATACTGCAGTAAACTTTACACTGCTCTGTTCTGAAACTACCTCACTGGCTGCTCCCTACATAGGCAGCTGCTTTCTAAGAAAGAGAACCTTATAAGTAACTGATATGAAACACTCCACATAGGCAGCAACATCAGGTGGAGCGAGAAAGATAGTGTTAGAATTTGGCTTTAAAATGTCGTTAAGCTAATGGCATGAATCTTTAATAAGCCTAAAAATGAATAGCCCACATATTTTGGTTAATATATATATATATATATATATATATATTATATGTACAGTGCCCTCCAAAAGTATTGGAACAGTAAAGACAAAATTGCTCTGGTAGCTGTGGAGTCAAGACATTTGCAAATATGATGAAAAGATGAATATGAGACAAAACTACAGAATGTCACATTTTATTATTAGCCATTTCAACCCATACATGTTTTACCAAATAAAAAGAACAGCACTTTTAGAGTTCATCCCACTCATTGATGTGAGCATAAGTATTGGGACAGTTGAACATAAGGCAGATATAAAAAATTAAAAGCTATTATTCAGTTGCAGATCCCTTGCGTACAATCACAGCAGTGAGTCTGTGACCCATAGACATCACCAGACTCTTGGTCTTATCTTTTGAAATGCTTTTCCCAGCCTTTAATGCAGCCAATTCCAATTGTTGCTTGTTTTGGGGGCGTTTCTGCCTTTACTCTCCTCTTCAGCTGGTGAAATTCATGTTCAGTCGGATTTAAATCTGGAGATTGACTTGGGCAATCTAAGCCCTTATAAACTCCTTGACTGAACTGGCAGGGTGTTTTGGGTCATTGTCCTGATGCAATATGAAGCATTTCCCAATGAATCTGGTGGCATTTTCTTGAATATTGGTAGGCAAGATGGTTTTGTACCCTTCCAAATTCATTCTGCTACTGTCACAAACATTAAGTCATCAGTAAAGTTGAGAGGGCCTGTTCCAGAGACAGCCATGCATGCCCATGCCATGACACCACCTCCACCATGCTTTACAGATGAGGCTGTATGCTTGGGATCATTGCAGTTCTCTTTTTTTCTCCACATTTTTGCTTTCCCATCACTTAGATAAAGGTTCATCTTTGTCTCATCGGTCCATAAACACAGTTCCAAAACTCTTCTGGCTCACCTTTGTGCTTTTTTGCAAACTCTAATCTTGCCTTTCTATTTTTGGAGCTGGTCAGAGGTTTGTATCTTGCTGTGTAGCCTCTGTTATTCTATGTCAAAGTCTCCTGAGGACAGTAGATTGTCAGAGCATCACCCCAGCTTTCTGGAAGTTGTTGGTGATTTTACAGACACGTCTTTTAGGGTTCAATTTCACAGCTTTTATGATTTGTCTGTCATCAACTACTGTTGTTTTCTCAGCCGATCAGGTAGTTGTTGGTTGCTGGTGGTTTCCAAACTCTTGATTTCTCCATGCCCTTTGTTTTTGCTATAGCTCTAATTGACTTCCTCTTTTCTTTTAGCATCCAAATTGCATGCTTTTCTTTCAAAGTCAGCTCCGTCATCTTCATCCTGGTGTGTGTGTGTCATGATCGAATGCAGAAATAATGGATATAACTGATACGACACATTCCCTGCTTTTAATATCTGAAGAATTAATGCAACAGGACACAGCTGATCACTAGAAAGACCTGTGAGGCAACTGTTCCAATACTTATGCTCACATCTGATCGAGGGATGAAACTCTAAAAGTGCTGAACTTCTTAGCTGGAAAAACATCTATGTGTTGAATCACCCAATAATAAAATGTGACATTCTGTAGTTTTGTCTCATATTCATCTTTTCATCATATTTGCAAATGTCTTGACTCCACAGCCAACAGAACAATTTTGTCTTCACTGTTCCAATACTTCTGGAGGGCACTGTATATATATATATATATATATATATATATATATATATATATATATATATATATATATATATATACTTCAATATTATTTTTTATTTCTGTTACATACACACAATTTGCAATAATTATTTATACAAATATATACAATAAATTAATTTTAATTCTAAAAAGAATTAAATGAAAGTAGTATAAAATAATATTTATAATATTAATATTAATTATTAAAAATAATTGGTTAATCATCGGTTTTATATTTTAAAAATATGTTACATCTAAAAATTTATAATAATAATTATTATTATTATTAATTGAAATATTAATATTAATTATTAAAAATAATTGGTTAATCATCGGTTTTATATTTTAAAAATATGTTACATCTAAAAATTTATAATAATAATTATTATTGTTATATTAATATTCAATTATTAATAATAATAATAATTATTATAATATTAATAATAATAATAATAATAATTATTATTATTATTAATTGAAATATTAATATTAATTATTAAGAATGAGTTAATTGTCAGTTTAAATAAAAACATATTAGACGTAAAAATAATACAAAAATAATAATAATTATTAAAATGTTATATATATGTATATAATAATTATTATTGTTATATTAATATTCAATTATTAATAATAATAATACATTTTATTTAAGGCGCCTTTCAAATCACTCAAGGTCACCGTACATCAGGAAGCAAAAACAGCACTAAATAGCAATATCAATGAACCATAAAAAGATGGTTCTCAAGTTTTATACGTGAGAAGAAGAATTTTAAATTCAATGCGAAATTTGATGGGAAGCCAATGTAGCTGTTGAAGAGATGGAGTAATGTGTTGTATAGATGGAGTGCGGGTTATGATACGAGCAGCTGAATTCTGAATCAACTGGAGTTTATTGAGAAGCTTTTGTGGTAAACCAAATAAAAGAGAATTACAGTAGTCAATGCGAGAGGTGACAAATGAGTGAACAAGAATGGCAGTACTGTGTGGGGAGAGAGATGAACGAAGGCGAGCAAAATTACGGAGATGAAAGTAACAAGACCGGGTTATACTACTAATGTGAGCATCAAATGAAAGAGTGTTGTCAAAGATGACCCCCAAGTTCTTAACCTGGCGAGAAGGAGAAACGGAGGAACCATCAATGGATAAAGAAAAACTACAGGACTTAGAATATAATTAGTGCCTACAAGGAGTACTTCAGTCTTATTGCCATTAAGTTTAAGAAAATTGGCAGAGAACCAGGTTTTTATTTCGTGAAGACAGTTAGTAAGGCAGACTGGTGGAAGAATGGAATCAGGCTTAGTAGATACATAAAGTTGTGTATCATCAGCGTAACAGTGAAACTTAATACCAAATTTTGAAAAGATATTACCAAGTGGGAGAAGATAGATTAGGAACAACAGAGGACCTAGGACAGAACCTTGGGGGACACCACAGCTAACAGAAAAGGGATGGGAGTGAAATTTTTTTAATTGTACAAACTGTGTACAATTGGAAATGTATGAAGTAAACCAGGCGAGAGGAATACCAGAGATACTAATAGCACATAAATGGTTTAACAAGATATTGTGTGAAATGGTATCAAAAGCTGCACTCAAATCAAGCAAAACAAGAATAGATAAGGACCCTCCATCAGCAGCCATTAACAGATCATTAGTTACTCTCACCAAGGCGGTTTCTGTACTATGCTTGGGACGAAATCCTGACTGAAAACACTCATATAAGTTATTATTACTAAGGTGAGCTTGAACTTGTGCTGCAACTGCTTTTTAAAGTATTTTCGAAATAAAAGGAAGATTTGAAATGGGACGGTAGTTATATAAATTGTTAGGGTCTGCAACAGGTTTTTTAAGCATTGGGGTTATAGCAGCTATTTTAAAAGATGATGGAACAGTGCCAGAGCTAAGGGAATTATGAACAATACGAGTTATAAGAGGAGAAAGAGAAGTAAGACAGTCTTTTACCAGGTGAGTTGGTATGGGATCAAGTAAGCATGTGGAAGAATTAGATTTGTAAATGAGATTAGAAATTTCTAATTCAGATGGCAGGGTAAAAGAAGAGAAAAGAATAAGAGGGGAATCGGTTGAAATGCTGTATAATGAATTACAATATGGGTTAGCCGGAGAGGCCAGCTGTTGGTGGATAGCAGTTATTTTGTTACTGAAAAAAGACATAAATTCAACACATTGAGCAGTGTAGTACAGGTGTGCAGGAAGGCTGTCAGGTGGTTTCAGTATACGATTTACAGTGGAGAACAAAGCTTTAGTATTACAATCTCCAGACTCAATTAAATGTGAATAAAACTCATATTTGGCAGCAGAAAGAGCATCTTTATAAAGATGAACATGTTCGTTATGCAGCTCTCTATGTACCATAAGTCCAGTTCGTTTATAAATGAACTGGTGAACTGGTAAATGAACAGGTCCAAACACCGCCCTCTAGGTTTTAGCTGGCGAAGTTCATGAGAAAACCAGGGCGCAGAGTTAGTGAAAGATACAGTCCGAGTTTTAAGAGGTGCAAAATTGTCCAGGAGCTGTCGTAATTCAGAATTATAAAAGGAGACCAGCTCATCAGAGGAAGAGAGATGGTCACTGTATGGGAGGTCGGTTATTGCAACAGTAAAAGCTGAGGGGTTGATCTTTTTTATATTCCGGAATGTCGTAGAACGTTGTTGCTTGGATCTAGAGAGTGTAACATTAACATTGAAAGAAAGCAATTTATGATCGGATATGGGTATTGCAGTTGCCGTACAGTCCAGAGGTGTCCCACCTGAACAGCAAACAAGGTCCAGAATGTGGCCTTTAGAATGGGTTGGAAAGTTCACATATTGCTGGAAAACAAAACTGTCCAGGCAAGAAATTAAATCCCTTGTGAGTGAGTTACTAGCAGTGTCCACATGAATATTAAAGAACACAGCGAGGTTAAAAATGCACAAAATTCATCTAAAAATGTATTACAGTATTTGGGTGGTCGATAGACAACAGCTAGAACTGTAGGTGTTGGACCACTGATAGATAAAGCAACTGATTCAAAAGAAGCGTACATTGATACAGACAACAGAGATGCTTTATAAGTCAATTTGTGAAGTATCGCTAGACCTCCGCCACGTCTGGAGATACGAGGTTGCGAAATATAAACAAACCCCGGGGGACACGCATGATTCAACTCTAAAAAGTAATTCTCTTGCTGCCAGGTCTCAACCAAACAGAAGCAATCAAACTTACGATCATCCACAATGTCACTGATGAAGAGACCCTTGTTAGAGAGTGAACGTACATTAAAAAGTCCAACTTTGAACTAATTTCCACCCAGTGAAGAGCTAGCCGATCTGGCTAAGCTAGCCAAGGCGCTCTGGTCAACAATCCGCCGAGTATTCCTCGCTTATATATATATATATATGTACACAGTGGTGTGAAAAAGTGTTGGCCCCCTTCCTGATTTTTTTATTTTTATGCATGTTTGTCACACTTTAATGTTTCAGATCATCAAACTAATTTAAATATTAATCAAAGATAACACAAGTAAACACAACATGCAGTTTTTAAATGAAGTTTTTTATTATGAAGGGAAAACAAAATCCAAACCCACATGGCCCTGTGTGAAAAAGTGCTTGCCCCCTCCTATTAAATCATGAAAGAACTGTGATTAACCACATTATTTTAGAAAGCTGAGTTAAATTTCACTAGCCAAACCCAGGGCTGATTACTGCCAGACCTGTTGAATCACGAAATCACTTAAATAGAACCTGTCTGACAAAGTGGAGCATGTTTAAAGAGCAACACGTCATTCCGCGATCTTAAGAAATTCATAAACAGATGAGAAACAAAATAGTTTACATGTATCAGTCTGGAAAGGGTTATAAAGCCATTTCTAAGGCTTTGGGACTCCAGCAAACCATGGTCAGAGCCATTATCCACAAATGGAAAAAAACTTGGAACAGTGGTGAACCTTCCCAGGAGTGACTGGCCTACCAAAATTACTCCAAGAGCACAAAGACGACTCATCCAGGAGGTCATAAAAGAACCCAGAACAACATCTAAAGAACTGCAGGCCTCACTTGCCTCAATTAAGGTCAGTGTTCATGATTCAACAATAAGAAAGAGACTGGGCAAAAACAGCATCCATGGGAGAGTTCCAAGGCAAAAGCCACTGCTGACCAAAAAGAACACAAAAGTTCGTCTCATATTTGCCAAAAAATATCTTGATTATCCCCAAGACTTTTGGGCAAATATTCTGTGGACTGATGAGACAAAAGTTTAACCTTTTGGAAGGTGTGTGTCCCGTTACATCTGGAGTAAAACCAACACAGCATTTCATAAAAAGAACTTGATTGCAGATATTGCTGCAAAGGGTGGCACAACCAGTTATTAGGTTTAGGGGGCAAGCACTTTTTCACACAGTGCCGTGTGGGTTTGGATTTTGTTTTCCCTTCATAATAAAGAACTTCATTTAAAAACTGCATGTTGTGTTTACTTGTGTTATCTTTGATTAATATTTAAATTTGTTTGATGATCTGAAACATTAAAGTGTGACAAACATGCAAAAAAAAAAAAAAAAATCAGGAAGGGGGCCAACACTTTTTCACATCACTGTATATATATATATATATATATATACATATATGTATATATAAGTTGCCTTAATACGCTGCATATAGGAAACTCACTAGATTTTGGAACTGAGCATTTGAAATCACCTACATAATTAATGTCTCTTACTCTCTCTTGAAATTGTAGTATAGTTTAAGCCTGTTGAAACATGTTCATTTGATGTGCATCAGTTTATCTGTGCAGGTGTTGTGGGTACATACTGTGACTGTACGATCTGTTTTCCTCGAGTCTCTGATCTGGAGTCTCTTCCTCTGCAGACGTGCTGTGAGTGCTGTTTGCTCGGCCGGGCGGCCCAGGAGCGAGGGCTGTCATGTGACCTCACCCTTGCCGTGTGGTACCAGTGCGGTCTGGTGTCCCGGGCCTGCTGTGTGGACCGATCACCGAACAGCGACGGAAAGCCTGCACCCAGTGAGAACAAACATACATGGAAAACCGCTTTCTTGCTGTCTTTAAATAAGAGCGTTTGATGAATGCATGACTGTCGACATTCACAGATGTTGACAATTACAGCAGAACAGGTCATTTGCATGTAATCTTAAAGGTGTTTAATTCTTAAGGATCAGAGAGGGAGAAAATGGACATGAAAAACAAAATTATAACTTTATGGTGCAAAAAATGTTAGCATTACAAGTAAATTCAGAGAGGAAATACAATACTTCATAAAATAAAATGCTTGTAATTGCTCTTAAAACAGCAAAAACAACCCACTTAAAATAATACAAAAGCTTGAAGACAGAAGGAGACAGAAAAATATTTGATAGAAATTGTTTAAAAGTTTTATAAAAAAATAAAATAAGAAATATATATAAGAATTATATATATATATATATATATATATATATATATATATATATATATATATATATATATATATGGAATAATTATATTTTGATTTGAAAATATAAGTCTTTAGGCTACAAAAATTATATATATACTTATACACACACACACACACACACACACTGTATGTTATGAATTTAATGAAAATAGTATGAAATAATAATTAAAGTATTATTATTCATTGTTAAAAAATAATTGGTTAATTGACGGTTTAAATAGAAAATACTGAATCTAAGATACAAGATATCTTAGATTAAGATACAAATATATAAAATCGTAAAAAATAAGAATTTATTTTTAAATGGGACCTAAACAGACTTATGTTTTTTTATATATGTATTATTCTAATATGTAAAAAATATTATTTTATTTTGTTTTTTGACAGTTTTCTTGGAATTTACCCTTAGTTATTGTCTCAATATTAAAGGGTTAGTTCACCCAAAAATGAAAATTAGCCCATGTTTTACTCACCCTCGAGGTGTCCTAGGTGTATATGACTTTCTTCTTTCAGACAAATTCAATTGGAGTTATATTAAAAATTGTCCAGGCTCTTCTAAGCTTTATAATGGCATGGGTGGGAGTTTTTGTTCAACAGTCCAAAAGTAGTCAGATAAAGCGCATCCATCCATAATAAAAATATCCATATTTAAAACGATATAAACAGTTTTG
This sequence comes from Onychostoma macrolepis, assembly GCF_012432095.1. Classification (NCBI taxonomy): domain Eukaryota; kingdom Metazoa; phylum Chordata; class Actinopteri; order Cypriniformes; family Cyprinidae; genus Onychostoma; species Onychostoma macrolepis. The sequence continues at coordinate 2,795,996 of NC_081179.1, forward strand.
TGTAACTACCGGTATCTGTCGTACACGCGTTCACGAGAGACTGCCTTTCCGGCAGATGATGAAGGACTCGCGAAAACCAACGTTTGTTTATAGGAGCAAAAGTTTCCTTACTTTAGCAAAGGAAAACCAGTCTCCTCTTGGGTTATATCGAAATTCTCAGACATTTTTCTTCACAAATCCTCGTTTTGTGCTTCTAATTCGTGACCGGCGTTTTGTTTTGTTCTCTCTCCGTCCCGTTTCTGTGTTCGTCACTAATCACCGGCGCTTACGCTACGCATACGTCCTACGTCATCCTCCGGAACGCTTCTACCTACGAGAGTTAGCAGAAGTGAGAAAAAGTGTTTATATCATTTTAAATATGGATATTTGTCTTACAAAAACGCATGGATTCGCTTCAGGAGGCCTTTATTCACCCCCCAGAGCCATGTGAGGCACGTCTTATTATGGATGTGCGAGCTTTATTTGACTACTTTTGGACTGTTGAACAAAAACACCCTCCTACTCCCATTCTAACACTTAGAAGATCCAGGATCATTTTTAATATAACTCTGATTGGATTCGTCTGAAAGAAGAAAGTCATATACACCTAGGATGCTTTGAGGGTGAGTAAAACATGGACTAATTTTCATTTTTTGGGTGAAGTAACCCTTTAATAGAGTCTCTCAGGTCAGTTTAGTGTCTGGAGT